>NC_030439.2:13257842-13345342 GCF_001660625.3 Ictalurus punctatus | reverse complement strand
GTTAAAGGCTCTGCATACTGATCAGAAGGTCAGGAGTTCAAGTCCCAGCACTGCCAAGTTACCACTGTTGGGCCCTTGGGCAAGGCCCTTAACCCTTAACTGCTCAGTTGTATAAATGAGAGAAATGTAAGTCACTCTGGATAAGAGAATCCGCCAAATGCCATAAATCTAAACGTAAAATGATGGTTGGGTAATAAGGTTCATTAAAATATATATATATATATATATATATATATATATATAACTTTTTGTTGTACACTCCCATAATGGTCATTTTTATTTTCACATAAAAAAAAAATGGGTAGAAAATAATTTATACATGAGTGATTTAATTAAATTTAGCTTTACCACAATTATGAAAGATTTGGCTAAATGTACAAAGTTGTTGTTGTTGTTTTTTTTTTAATATATCTAGACAAAACTCACAAAACTTGTTCCCTATTGCAAAATAAAAAAAATCCCTTTAATTAACTTTATCCTGGTTTAGTAGTGACTAAACCAACAGGTGTCTGTGACAATTTTAAATATGAAAAGACTTTGTTAGCATGTAGGTCATAATCACAGTGTATTTGCATAGTTTCAACCAAGATTCATCAGATTGTGCACCCGAGGCCACAAAAAGGAAACGAAGGAAACTACACGGTCAGGAATGTAATATGTTTTATGAGAAAACAATAAAGATTGCTTCAATTTCCTTGCTGAGGAAAGTTTTGAGGAGGCAGAATTTCAAAATGCAGAGCCTTAAAACTACCTTAGAATCTTATTGCTGCTCTGCTCATCTATCTGTGCCAGGTGATCTAAATCACGACACAAGCAAGAATCCCGAGCTTATATCAGATAAGCCATGGCCTGACAGCTCGGCTCTGTATATCCACACCCTTTCGCTTTACTTTCCTCAGATTACAAAGAACCAGTACATACTAGTTCTTTGTAACATCTGCTGCTGTGTTTTCTTGGACAATGAAAGAGCTGTAAAGAATGAGCACAAAGACACAGCATAGTAATTATTTACATTCCTGCTAGATTGTGAGTAAAGCAGTCATTAGTAAGACACACCATCAGTTCCTGTCATCTTTAAATCAACAGTGTGGCCTATAACAAAATTTACATAATTACATATTCCCCCACCTTACCTCATATGTAATCAATCAACCAAGACTTGTTAAGCATCCAAAGCATCTAATTTTTCCACTGAGCACTGGTGCTACATTTATATTTTGGCCAAACTTTCATTTTAAATGTTTTTTTTTTAACCCATTAAGGAATGGTTTGTACTTCTGTGTATGTGTATTTTTAAACGTGATGGCATCATGCACGAGTGGTCACATAATTGTCTGCCATTATACATGCAAGTAATGTGAGCGTGCCCATTAATTCAGGGGTCCTCAGATTAATACATTTTTTTTGTAGTCATAGACTTGTTTAGAGAGAAGATCGTGTTGGGTAAGTAGAGAGTTTAAAACGCAGCATAGTGTCTGCCTAAAGATGACTAAAACCGTGCTAGCTAAGTGTGATTTCCTCACCGAGAGAATGCCAGGCTTTGATCAAGCTGTAAAACATAATCAACTCAACTTGCATTGAGATACCAGCTGTCAAAATGCCCGTGATGCTCCTGTGGCACGGCTGGAATGAAATCGTTAAATGTATTTTTCCTCCTTTTCCACTTTTGCAGGTAACCAGATGTTAAAAAGCTATAAGCCTACTCATAGTTGAGTAAAATGCAAATGAGAAACATTTCAGTTCAGGAATGTGTGGAGTTCTCACAACTATATAAATATGGTGGATATTGTCAAAAGTTCACAATGTGAAGGGTTTTCTCAGACCAGCACACCAAAATGGAGCTCCATGCTTCAGTGAACAAATGATGGTTAAGAGAGTTGCAGGCAGGGTGAAATGAGAAACCTGAACTGCACAATAAATAAAGATTTCTTTTTAGATAGGAATCACCTCATGTAACTGGCTTGTTCTTCACTCATATACAGTGGTTAACACATGTTCTTAATAATCTCACAGACATCAGAACAAAAATAAATGTTCCACCTGCTATCTACAGTGACCTCTATATTCAAGGTTGTACAATTGCCAAATACTGATGCTTTAAAATAAAATTTGTGCTACTGCAACACCTAACTAATATAGGTATGTTTTGCGCTTTTGTTTATGCAAAAAAGATGTACAGACAGATCTTGGATATTTAATAAATACCTTTGGGAAAAAGCCTGCCAAAAGTATGCCAACATATAATAAGATGAATAATTATGATGATCAAAATATTGACAAATATTTATATATTGCACAGTATGGTGAAATAAATGACTAATATTGGTGCAGTTTGTAGAAGAATACAGAAATAACTTGTAGGATAAGGCACTGTATGCAATAGCACAGTGTTGGAGTGTAGCTGTGATGGGGAGGGACGGTATCGAGACACAAGGGGACACTCGGCCATGAAAAACAAAATTAAGCTTTAAAAATGGTTTATAAAAGGCGGTTTATACCCAGCAATTTATTTGTAATGATTTATGTATACATAAAATATATTAAAAAGATCATGTAGACACCATGACTCACATCAAAGGCCAATGGTAGAAAAAGGATACATTCATTAGCTAGCCCACTGGAAAAGTAACATCTATAATGTACTTGCCCAGTTCCATGTGTGACTGCCTGGAAACCACTGGGCTCAAATATGGAAGTTAACATAATGCAATAATATTTGGCAAGTTATTGAGCTAGTTGAGTGCATTAATACAGACTACAGGATATAAACGCAGAGGGCACATCTGTGTAACAGTCGTTCTGAAAAGTTGTTGATATTAACAAACGTTAACAAGTTTGTTGGCAAAGGTTTCGGCTAAGAGCTGCAATGTTCAGTCTTCACATCATAATTAAAAATAATAGTTGATTCTGGCTAGCATCTTTATTTTCTCATGATATGTCTGCCTGCAAATTGTCTATGCTGTAGTAGCGTTTTATTCCTCTCTGGTTTGTCTCTTTCCACATATTTAAATGTGTTCCTGATACTAAAAAGATTGTCTGTCATTTGTGAACACTAATTAATCTGCCTAATAAAAACGGTTCTAACAAGATCGCAGTCGATGTGTGTAGTGCAGCAGGCGTTTGGACTTGGAACCATGCACTAGAGTTACAGAATTTTGAAGTGCATGACATTTAAACATGCATATCAAATGAAAACGTCAAAGTCAATATGGAGTAGGTTTATGTTCTGGTTGTTAAACCTACGTGTCTGCCAGGCAAATGCAAAAGCTGGATTTGCTCTTCAACTTGTTAATATACCATTGAGAATGCAGCCTGACAGGAACACAGCTTGAAATGTGCATTACAATAAATAGGTCTGCAGCTGCTATGTTCGTGAGGCAAACCATTTGTCCTATAATAAAGGTGCAAGTACGCAGATCAGTCTGGGCAAGTTCAATAGCAAGTCTGAGTCGATAACGTTCAAGTGAAACATGTTGCTACTCTAATGTATACAGCAGTCCATTCACTAGAGTGGCTACAATGGTGCTTTAGAGTGATTCAATGAATTCCCAAGGTCAGACCTGACCAACTACAAGCACCATTTTATTTCAGGCCTACTCACGAACTTCAAACATCAAAGCTAAAGGGAAGGTGCGGAAGCAAATGCTCCAAAAACACATTGCACTCAAACATGCCCATGAACAGCCCCCTCAATTACCTACCTGGGTAATTCCTTCACCCCCGGCCATCATCGGACAGTAAGAAATAACACTTCCTCTATATAAGAAGCAATGCCTCCTGCAGTAAAAAGCTAATGTAATGCCTATGAATCCATCAGCTGCAAGGGCAGTGGGTGAAACTCTATCTCCCTCCGATCACTTTGATTTAGGATCACCTATAACGGAGCTGCTGGCTCGAGTACAGATCCCCCTGCAGCCTTTTAAAAAAATAACAAGAGGAGAATGAGGATGTCATGAGAATTAAAGAGCTGGAGAGGGCTGCATCTGAATGCGACACACCAGATGTGTGACGGTCCACTTAGTAGTTGGCACGGCTAGGGTAAAATCACTTTAAACGGCCATTAAACTCTTGCGCTGTACCTTCACGAAAATACATTCAGTGCTAGAATTTGAGTAAACAAGGCAAGATCGTATTATACTTCTGGCAAGTATTACTCGGCCAGGAGAGGAAAAATAACAACTTTTCATGAACGCAAAAACAGCTTAGTTGAAAAGTTTCAAAGATAAGCAATAAACCAGGTATGAATATTCACAAATCAGACTCTTTATGTCAACCAATGGTGAACCAAGCACTGCTTCCATTTGGTCTAGAAGGTATTAAACATCAGTATAATCAAAACTTATTTTCATTTTGTAACTGAAATGCATCATGTACACTTTCTGCAAGCAATACAAAGCGGAGCAGTCTGCCTTTTATTTAAATTCAGCAACATTCAAACGCACAGAAAGGAATGTCGGCACTGTTCAATCACCTTTCCTGGAATTAGGCTACAAAAATATACAAAATCGAGAACAGAAAATCCTAAATAAAATGCAAAACCCATTTAGATAAATTTCCCTTTAAAAAAAACAAAACAAAACAAAAAAAAAAAACTGTCTTTTGAATTCATTGAAACATTTTGTCAAACATGTGAAATGCAAGCTTTCAATCAATACCATATTTGTCTGTATAATTATTCAAGCTGTCATATTAGTATGAATAGAATTTGGCACGAATATACCTTTCAGTAAAATCTGTGCATTTGGGAGAGTAAAGAGAGCTTGAGGGACTTTAATAGTGGAACCGGGTGGCATAGTAAGGTATGAATAAGTTACCTGTGTCAGCATCCTTCACCTCCTCTTTGTCATGCTCCTCATGCCACTGCATGGTTCGGTAGTAACTGAGCATCACCTCCCACAATGCTTTGCACAGGTCAGTCAGGCAGGGGATGTAGCTGTCTGGAGTGATGTGCTGGTGGGAGAGAAAAAAGAGCATAAAGCAGGTTCAATCAGCCTCTACCCACTTCAACTCTCTGGGGGAATTTCTCTAAAGCACACCACGTAGACAGATTATTTTCTAGATGCTTTTAGACAATTAATTTCTAGATGCTTGCCTGATGCATTGACAAAACCTTGCTTGGGCATCAACGGACACATGATCAAATGGGAATTGTTCGGTTTTTGACACTTCTAGAGCAGGGAGGTCTCAAAGGAATGGCCACACACACACTGTTCTCAAGCTCATTTCACAGCTCCTTGCATTCTTTAAAAATATCATGCAGCCCATGTCTGTGGAAGAGGTTCTAACATTGCTTACAAGAATTGGCTTGCAGGCAAAGAAACAAAAACACCCAGGTTTTTACTGCATGTCAGTGGACATGTTGGCTCCAAAATCCTAAATGATAAAACATATATTGACCGAACTGATATTTAACTGCAATGTGCAAAAATGTAAAGATTTGTAAGCGATTGAGTGTATAAGCAGTCTATACAACTGTTATCAAATGAACATAAAGGCATATCTATTTTGCAGTCCAGTCCATGTCATACTCAAGACAACCAGGACAGCCAGAACCCATGGGGTGACTTTCAATGAAAACTTGACCTTTACAGACCACATTTCAACAACTGCATGATCCTGTAGGTTTATTCAGTACAACATCAAGAAAATCAGACCCTATCTCAGTGAACAGGCTACACAGCTACTAGTCCAGGCTCTTTTTATCTCAAAACTGGACTACTGAAATGCACTACTCTTGGACCTCCAAGGCAGCTCCATCAAACCCCTTCAGATGATTCAGAATGCAGCAGCATGCCTTGTTTTCAACCTGCCCAAAAGAACCAATGTCACAGCCTTCTTCATCTCCCTCCACTGGCTTCCTGTAGCTGCCCTCATCAAATTCAAGGCCTCAATGCTCTGGAACAGCACCTCCCCTACCGCAACATCCTCCTTGAGGTTTATGTTCCCTCACACAACCTGCGACCAGTTAACGACCGACGCCTGGTAGTGCCTTCTCAACGAGGCATGAGGTCCCTTTCCAGAACCTTCAAACCAACTGTCCCTCAGTGGTGGAATGAACTTCCAAGCTAAATCCAGACAGCAGAATCTGTCACTATCTTCAAAAAACGTCAAAAGTCCCACCTCTTCTGTGAACACTCAACTTAACCAACAACCCCCCCCCCCCCCCTTCCCCAACACACTTATATTTAACAAAAAAACATCCTTCATTTACACTGGCTCTTACACCTCTACTCTGTGCACTGAGATAACAACCATGGTACACGAGGAATGTCTCAAAAATAATAAGAATATAACAAAGGCTTGAGATAACAGATGTTCCAAAAGACTGCAGTACATGTGGCTTTAAACACTTCATCTAGGCCAGCTTACTATGCAAAAAAACTGACTGAATAATAACAGTGCAAGGATGTGGCATGCAAGAAGTTGGAATTTCTTAATTATTAAAATAATACATATCTGAAATATCCAGGTAGTAGGTTTGATTTTTTTTTTTTTAAACTGCCATAGACAGAAAATTTCTTTCGATACATAAGCACTATATTTGAACATTAGTAAATCAGCGTAATCATAAATGCATTATCATATGATAATAATATAGGATAAGAAGAGAAAGCACTTCAGTAGACCTGGATGGACATGCGATCAATCCATTTATGCCCAGATGCCAGTGCCCAACACATTTCTTGGAGCACTATAATCAGCATTTAAATCATACTGACTGAAACTAGTTCCTAATAGGCTCACAAGTCTAAATGTTGCCTAGGTTATTTTTGTCTGCAGCAGCAGCATTAGAATTCTGAGAAAATCTGCCATACTCCCACTTGGAAAAGCCAATCTGTGGTCTGGGAGGCCTGACATAGAGTTTGTTATGTCTCAAACCACAACATGGCCGACTCATCCATACACACATTTGTCAGCACCACTGACAGCTACATGCAGGGCTTTCATCCAGTTTTTTATTTTTTTTTTCCTCAGAGTAAGGCAGTGTATATGGAAAAGTTAGGTTGAATTACAGTCTGAGGCTGGTTTTAGAGAACAGAAACGGCACATAGCAATATGGCCTCCAGCTGTGTGAAAAGCTAGGAACGATTTACAGAGCAGGGCTCTCTCATTGCCTTACAAGTTCAACCTGATCTGGCTGCTTACTTTGTGCATTTACGCAGACTCTATAAATTAGACCCAGTGACAAATCCCAGAGTCTTATTTCCAAACATTTATTTGATCTGTTTTACTGAGAAACTGAGAGAAAGCGCACCAAATGTAGTTCAGAAAGGAAAAGAAATACAACTAAAACACTTCAAACAGATTATGACTGCTAGCTAAAACACAGTTACTGCCAACTACTATAAAATTTGTCCATCATATTAATTGACCGTGTATCTGCATTTTTTTTCTCTCAGCTGTAATGTCCATCCAAATCTTATTCAATTTGGCATTCAGAAGAAGAAAAAAAAAAAAAAAGATGAATGAAACAATCATTCATTTTAAGATGAATATGATCGACTACACACCCTGGGCCTGAGTGGCTGAAATAAATCAGATTAAGTCTGATCCCTACACAGCGACTGCTTTCAGTGGTAATTCATCACCTGGGAGCGTTTCACAGCTGCATATAAACAAGCTTGCACAAATCTACCCAGCATCAGTTTTTCTACTAGACAGATTCTGACTAATGCAAAGAGTTATAATCTAAGATGAAAAGGATGAGAGGTTAAAAAATCCAATAAGTATAACATAGGCACCAGCCAAAATATGCTATTTTAAGGTGACTGGTATTTTGGGGAAGTATGCACTGTTTAAATCTTGCATTGACTAGTGGCCAAAAGGAGTTTCATTAAGTCTGGGAGGTTACACTGGCAGCGATTCTACTATTATGGGGAAGGAAGCAGAGTTCGACAAAAGTGAGCAGAAAGGGAAACGATCCATGCTAACCACACAATCAATTCCTCTGCTCTGCCAGTCGACTCACTGCTCATTAGGGATGATTGGGCATTCATGTTAGGAAACTGAAATTTTGGTAGAGGGTGTAGGCCTTGGATCTGATCTTGGAAACTCATCCAGGATTGCTGATTTTCTGCAGGGCTTGAAAGACTAAAATATCATCGGGATTGTATTGAGCCACCTCTGGAGCACAAGGTGGATTCAAAAGCGCTCTCTAGAAAAAGAACCCAAAAAAAGTCGAGGTTGGACCAGGTGCAGTCAATCCTACATTAAGCTGATTCAAACTCGTTTGAATGCTTTAAAGGACGAAAGGAAAAAATAGTTTTGCTTCCATCAGCATCAGTAGAATTGCAGTGCCAGCATACCAACGCACAGACCTCCTCCATCAAAGCCAACTTTCTACAGAGCAACGTTAATGCATTTCCACTGCAGCCACAAGGTACTGTATCATTCAGCAGGGAGAAAATCTGCTCAGGTTTCAAATCATTCTCAGGCCACACGAGCATAAAAACCCAAAAGAGATAATTGCACGCAAACAGTGTGTGGTGCTGCACGAGGTATCTCTACATTAGAAGATTTCTGGCCCCATTCAGACCTGGTATTGGGTGATATAAATCATGAGTGGGCAGCCGAGACAAATAGCCATTGACATCTAGTATTTTCATCCCTCTATTTATGGTGCAGTATACACAAAGGATCAGCTGGTAATACTTATTTACTAGCAGAAGTAGGAAATATCACAAATGTCAGGGTTGTAGAGTAGTTGTGAAGCAGACAAACAAAAAATGGTTTCAGGTCCCTCATTTTCCCACACTGTTTTCTATAGGATAAATCAGGGGTAGCCCTGTGGCTAAAGTATTGAGCCACTGAGCAGAAAGTCATGAGTTTTAATCCCAGCATCACCAAACTGCCACTATTGGGCCCTGGAGCCAGGCCCTTAATCCCTATGTTGCTCAAGTTATATCCTGTCTCAACTCTAAGTTTCTTTAGACAAAGCAGGCATCAGCCAAATAAATAAAATTTAAAAATGTACACGAATATACATTATGTATTGATTATAGAATCAATCTGTATATTTATCAACTTAACATGTACTGTGCATAATAGTATACTAGTGCGATGTGCCATAGCTGTCATTACACTACCTGATAAAGCATGTTCTAGGGTGGCTTTAATTCAACTCTGTACTAGCATGAGAAGTGTTTTTGGAGAGTACAAAGCATGTGGCTTTGGGAAAAAAAAGGGTGCTGCTAAAGGCTGTAAAAGGAAATATAAGCTAACTCCATTAGTATGCACTATATAGGCAAAATGTATGTTAACTGGAGAATGATTCTTTAGCATGTACTTACACTGAGGGTGTGTAACAAAGACTGACAGCACTGTGTAGCTACACGTCAACTAAATTGCTTGATGAGCCCCTCTAACCTTCAGATGTGTCCTTTGCCATAGTCCACCAAGGAACACTGAACTAATCAACACATCACTATCATCTACACCACCTAATTCTTAGCAACGTGATCACGCAATTAATGATTTTTTTTAAAAAGCCCTGATCTATTTCAAATACCGTGACCTTGGATTTAAACCCAAAGCAGACAAGCGTCACACTGTCCAGTCTCCCTATAGAAACTATTTAAGTTATGAAGGTCTAATCATGTCTAGACAGAATGGCTATGGCCTTTAGCGTGCCATGACTACATTTTCTGCTGATGAGTTGGAGCACTACATTACCTCTTTTACATGCCACCCCTCATTCACACTAAATCTTAATGATGCCGTGCCTGTTCTCACTTATCAGCAGACGTCAATGCAGCCCCACTGCCGAGCTAATGCACAGAATTAATCAAATGTTCTCTTGCCTGGTGAGGCAGATATTCCCCTGCCAAAACTTGTATGGCTCCATGGGTAGCGTTCATATCAGGGGTCAGACAGACGCACATGAAACATGTCAGCCGTTTCTGTCAGAGTTTAAATCATTTCGGATCGAGTTCTGTTGTTTCCACTGTGAAGGAGTTTAATGAAAAATAAACTACTGCCAAGCCACATATAGTAGAGTGCAAAAGTTTGCACATCCTTACTGTGAAATGATGACACCAACAAAGGACATTCCTTTGTTAGCACAAATAACATTTAAAAACAAATGAAAGTTAAGATGCTATTAATGAAAATATCTAAATCATATTCCAAAAAGTTTTCCCCCCACAATATATTCTTCCAAATTTGACTTTTTGAAATCTCCTGTTGGTTTTGTGTCATGTATCTCTGTTTGGTCGTGTCTTCAGGTCTATTTGGACCCGATTCATTTTAAACGGGGTGGCGGGGTAATGTAACCATCTCTGAGATTTGAGTCCCATTTGAATTTGCCATGTCAGTACATTTTTTGTGGACTGTGCACGCACACATCTGGAAAGATTATGGCATATTTTATCTTCTGTAAAATGATCGGTAGAAATAACTTCCATTATGTTCGGTGGGAAAAAGAGTTTTCTCACTTCTTCAGTATAAGGACTCAAGGAAGCAGTGTTTTTTTTTTTTAATGAAACCATGTATTGGTGGAGTTTACAAAAAAAACAACAATAATAAAATATAGAAATTAAAAATAACTCATCAGAAAAATGATGCTTCATACACACAAGAGTTGAACCTGATGTGGTCTTCCGATGTTGTAACCCATCCACTGCAAGGTTCCAGAAATCCTTCAGCAACATTACAGAACAGGCATTGGGCAAATCTTATCCTGTTCAGACGGCACGTGTGTCCATTTCCTTCTTTTCTCAATGATTTTTACAGAATGCGGAACATCAATATCCTTGAACAGAACACAGATAAGAACATATGGCTTCTCACCATGGCCATGATGACTTAACTCATGGCTAAATCATTATATCGACCAAGCCTAACTGTCGCCAGATGATCTTGCTTTTGCTCGATACGGTCACGCTGTGAGCCTATTTTGTCTGCCTGGCATGTCAATGTTTGGTTTCCTGGTTGAAAAAAAAAAAAAAAACACAAAAAAAGAAGAAAGAAAAACCAGAAAGGAACAAACTTGCTATGTTTTCAACTGTTAAAAAGTTCTTTAAAATTTTTTATTAATATAAAATTAGAGCTCTGCAAAAACATTACGATCTTGTTTGCTGCATCTAAATATTTACAGAAGGAATTTGACTAATCAAGATAAATAATTAAAAAAAATCCATCTATCTAGTGGAATACACACATCTTATCAAGGCAAAACCTGTGTGTAAAAATCACCTAAGACTGGGAATACACTGAATTTCCTATTAAACGTTGCATTTCTGGTTTATTTTCAGTAGATTGTGCTGTATCTGGGCTTATTTGACTTGACAGGTAAAATAGCAAAAGCCATTTAAATTTATTTTAGTGATTGAGCTGAGCTTTATGTGCCAATTTATGGTCTGTTAAAACAGTAACTTAATGAGTGAATAAAAGGATTCATAAATGTGACATAAAATGCTTCGTAAAAGCTTTATACCTGATTAAAATCCTTCATGCGTTCTTTAATTATAGCATAAACCTGGTACTGCTCAAGCATGCCACTTAGTCGTACAAAGCAACTTTTTCAGATGATCAGCTTTATAGATCATCTCTGTGTGATTAAATCATCATCAAGAAATGAAAATCAATATCAAACCAGCCTACTGAGGGTGAGCGTTCAATTACAACGTCATGAATGATTAAAGAGCATCTGATCTCTAGCAGTCATTGGATGGAATACAGAGTACATGGAACAGATGTTTGCCCGGCATCAAAGGCTAAGCTCCAAATTCAGAAGAGGTGAGCCTGGTAAATGAAAATAAGAGGCAAATATGACCCATATTTAAGCCAATAATACTCTCTCTCTCACACACACACACACACACACACACACAGAGCTATGATTGTGCTGTTAAGCCTTTCTGTATTTACTTACTTAAGCAAAAATATTGGAACATGTGACTAAGGAATTTCTTGTTACCCAGGAGTTTCCTGTTAGATTGACTGTTTAAAAAATAAATAGTTCTGAACATCTACTCTTGGTTTTAGCCTTCAAATTCACCAGTGATGACTGCATTTGTTGTTAAAAAGGATAAGCCAGTATGAAGATCAGAGAGCTGTCTATGGGAGAAAAGCAAGCCATTTTGAAGCTGACCAAAGATGGAAAATCAATCAGAGACACAAACACTGGGCATAGCCAATACAACAATTTCAATTATCTTCAGAATAATAGTCAAATAAATTCTTTATAATGAACCAATTTGTGTCTGTAAACTAACTGTTCAGTTTAAGTGAGGAAAGCACATATGGATGGAAATGTCATCAGTATAAAATTGCAGAAGTGATGATCCAGCTTCATATGACTCATCAAGAGAGCGCTTACATATGCATTGTACATGGTGAGGGTTAAACAGCACATTAACGTGAATCAAGCTCAAGTGCCACAATTACATCTGAAATGTTTATTATTTTTATTAAGCAGTTACGAGATGTGTGAGTCAGCACAGTCTACAACACAGGCTGAGACTCTGCTCTACCTCTTCAAACATCACTCATTCGTAGGACAGAGGGATGTAGGTGAGGTCTGCAGAGGGGGGATGACTATGAGAAGTGTAATGAAGCCTCCATGCAAAATTCATGTGCTGCTCTGCAAAAGTATGCGACCTTTGTAGTATCACAGTTAGGTCAACTTTTGAATTCTAGGGATTGAGTTCGAGGTCAGCGCTGAAGTGATAACAAGACTTGTGCTAATGACAATGTTTATTTTATATGGCCCAGTTTTTAAGCTGCCTAGCAACAGTAAAGTGCCCTGAGTGGAGACGTACGACCAGAGACTCACCAAGAGTTCACTTCAAGGCACTTTTTTTTTCCCCCCCAAAATGAATAAAGTATTTTTGTTAAAAGGTTCATATGTCCTCAGAATTGAAAAGAAAATTAATATGAGCAAGAGGTCTTCCTCCACTGGATTCTGGGATATCAAAACTGGAAGAAAGCAGAAGAAAGCAGGGCTGTGTTGCTCCAATATATTACAGTGGCTTATCTGCCAATAAAACATTTTCCTGAGCCTCCAGCTGCAGCATGAACAGCAAAATAATGGTACAATCAATGCAAAGATCATACAATCAATTCTCAATTAAGGGAAGGATACAGCATAAACCTTTCAGTAATTACCTGTCTTTAGCAGATGTGTGACACTAGAAGAATTTCTTTCTTCCAATTCTTGGAAAAAGATATAGCAATTAATAAGAAAGTATCCATGTAGAGTCTACAATTTTCACTAAAACAGACAAGTGGCAGGTTTTCTCCCCCGAAGCACCTGGTGGTCACTGTAAAACCTGTATATATGCACATTTTATACCATTTTTAGACTTTTTACTCCTTTGGCTGAAAATATGTCTCTTGTTGATTATACAACATTTAATAGATTTGATTTCATCTTTACATATTCAAAACATTCTCCATTTACCCTGACAGGAAGCGAGGCCACATCTTTCAAGTGGTCAAATCGAGTAGAGACGAGAACACCGGCCGAACGATTACTAATGTGAGACGGGAGAAAGGCCGATTTGAAATGGCCATGTTGCCATTTTTATCAGCAGAAAAAATAAAACTCATTTGGTATATTTTTGAGTGAGTGAACTCTTAACAGTGTACTCTGATGATGCAATGCACAGCAACTATGTAAAATGCATCAAGGTTGGCAGGTCGAATTGCTTTTAAAAAGTCTGCCTGTTGTCATTGGATCGCGAGTTTGAATCCAAATAACGAAACAATCATCCGTCAATCGAAACCACACTGGCCAATCGCTGCGTGTCTGCGAGCTCGTGTGTGCAGACAAGGGCAGGTAGTGTTCTCCTCTGAGCGTGCTCAGCTTCATGTGTCTCAGAGGAAGCACGTGCTAACGGTCACCCTCCATGGTTGGTAGCAGTCGTGATAAGGTACAAAGTTACAAATTCTACAACGTTGTAGTATAAAGACTTTTCCCCACATGCTACTGACATATTATACATCAAAGGTCTCTTCTTGAGTTTTGTTTTCCAGCACATCAGAGATGCTAACACAGTTATTCTCACATCACTTAATGCAAGAATGAATGCGTCTAGTGTTCCATGACAGTCTTGATCTCAGAAGGCATGCCTGAATTAATTTTCCATGCATGACTGACAGACACAGCTTAATATCACTGCTATTGCGTCACCTGTTATCTGACATTAACCACACATCCTCTAAATATAAATATATATCCATCCATCCATCTTCTATACCGCTTATCCTATTCAGGGTCACAGGGAACCTGGAGCCTATCCCAGGGCGCATCGGGCACAAGGCGGGGTACACCCTGGACAAGGGGTGTGTGTGTGTGTGTGTGTGTGTGTGTGTGTGTGTGTGTGTGTGTGTGTGTGTGTGTGTGTTTATATATATATATATATATATATATATATATATATATATATATATATATATATATATAAAATAAATATATACACACACATACACTAAAATGGTACGCTGGAGATCAGCTGCTTTGTTTCCGATGCGGAGCCTTGTTTCAGACTAATGCAAATGAGGCTTTCAGAGGCAGGGTCAAAGAGCTGAGCAGAAAAAGCCACCAATATCTTTTGTAATGACTCTATTCCTGCACATTAACTCAGATTAATTGCTTTGTGACATGCTCATGAATGAGATTGTCTTCCCCTTCCAGAGAGTGATGTGCCGCTGTTTCTTTGTTTCAATGTGCTCCCAATACAGACAAATGTGCCATCGTGTAGGAAGAAAAAGAAATATTCTGCTTGTCAGAAGTACAAAAGAATGACGAGTTATTCATGAGCTGAAGTCATTTAGGGTATTACTTTCAACTGAACTTCTGTGGAGTGAAGATGCTAAACTGAACTCTTTTTCAGAGGAGGAAGGAGGCTGCAGCATGCAAGGACGGTCTTACCGTGCACAGATCCTTATACTGCATCTTCTGGAATTTGGTGTCAGCATTGCCGGCACACAGCTCCACATATCCCAGCACCACCTGGAACACGGTGTTGTGAATGGCCTGGGTGAAGTGCATGTGAAGCTGATCCATCGCCGTCTAAGGACGGAACACAGGATAGAGAAAAAGAGAATAATAAGGACAATTTTGTGCAACCTTCTGATACAAGCCATCCCCCCAGCATGGAAAATGCAGGGAGGTTGTGTATCGATATATAAGCCCTTGATTAGTTGCATCATTAGTTGCTTGAGACAACACCTGTTTTGCGGGATTCAATTCAGGGGGTTGAATAATTTTGAGACATTATAAGTTGCATTTTCAGTTGAATTTGGAGAAACCACTTGGAAGCATTCATTGTGTTGAACTATTTCAATTGCTTTTGTTTGATTTGTTCATTGAAAACAGCTGAGAGTCTGTAAATTTTGACAATAAACCTGACTCCAAAAACGTCTCATCTTCCCCTGTGATGCAGTGTGGGAGGTATAACCCTAACCCTAGTCAAGCTCTCATGACTCACTCACCTGTGTCTTGCCCAATAGCGAGTACGCAAGCTGAACTCTGGTGTAGTGAGCGACGTCAAAGTGCTTGCAGGTTTTCGACAGCGCTACATCCAGCTGCTCCTGCACAGACAAGGCGAGAGAAAGAAAGGTTTGAGGGACCGAAGGAACCGCGCTGTATTACTGCCGATAGTAGGAAAGTCTTCTTAACTGCAGTCTCTGGAGACGAGGGAAAAATCTCAAGTTTTATACATCTTTATATCTTTCATATCTCTGGCTCAAAAGACTGTTTAGTGTTGAAATCTGATCACCCAGAGGCCTATAAAAGCCCTGATAAAAGATCTGGCACATATAGAATACAATAAGTTGGGATGAGAACAGGACCCCTAGATGATATGATGACTCATCCTATCACAAATGTATAGTGGGAGAATTTTACATCTGGCTGAAATATATTAGCAAGAAATTCACATCTTTAATCATAAGCCCTATCTAGCCAGGATAGTTTTTTTGTCTTGGATAAAGTCTGTAAAAAAAAAATATTTGCCAGACACCTATAAATTAACACAGGACAAGTGAGATTCTAGCAGTTTCTCTCTCTACAAACCCAGATGTTTGCATCACACACTGGATCAGGAATGAACTTGTAGGAAGGTGTAATCATGACAGGCAGCATAGTGGTGCAGCAGGTAGCATGGCCACCTCACAGCTCCAGGGTCTCCGGTTCAATCCAGAGCTCGGGTTACTGCCTGCGTACAGTTACGCACGTTCTCCTCACTTCCCAAAAGATGGGAGTTGCTAGTTTTGCTCTAAAATTGCCTGCAAGTGTGTAAATGTGAGTGCGAGTCTCACCCAGGATGTATTCTCACACTTTGCACCCATTGTTCCTTGGATAGGCTCCGAATCCAACGTGACACTATCCAGGATAAAGCGCTTACTGAAGATGACTGAATGAACATAATCATGATATGTGATATAAGGGAATATAATGACATAGCTGTCATTATAAAGGTCAATTTAATCAGCTGACAGGATTGTTTCCCCTTCTAACAAACCTTGTTTTGCCTCCCAGCGAAGATGACATAGATAAAGTGACGTGACATATAGCAAATGCATTTATAATCATTTCCTATCACTTTTCTTTTCATCAACAGACAAAAACAACTACAAACATCAAGTAACAGAAATGTCTATCCAGACAGGACTAAAATTATCAGACCAACTCTGAGATTGTTGGAAAACAGCTGGCAATGGGCTGGAAGGTTCCTTAGGGAGAAGGAGATGGGGGGGGAAAAAAATCACTAAGTACCATCTGTAAAAGACTGAAATTCTCCACCTCCCACATGCATTAATTAATTTTTGTTTTCATTCATTTCATAAATACACCTGCAATAACTAAAGCTGATTCTTCTTCCATTCAGGAATAAAAACAAGCCCACATAAATTAGCATGAATTAGATTTCAGCATGGAATTTTAAAAATGATCAACTGAAGTCAAATGTAAATATTATACACCACTGAGCCTCGATTATTACTAATTTTACACATTCGTAGTAAAACAAACATGAATTAGAGCATTCATGAATATTCATTGTGGACTGATTTTTGCTAATGGAGGAAATAAACACTTGTTAATGAATTACTTGCCTTATTTGCTATTAATGTTACCATGATGTATTGTGCAGTAATGTGGAAGTACAAAGAAAGCGAAAGAGAGAAAGAGGCTGAGCTCCTTTAATCATTTAATATTTCCTGCTCTGTTTGAAACGTGTGTGTGTGTGTGTGTGTGTGTGTGTGTGTGATAACCTTAAAACCATCTCACTTATTACTGTGTAGGTCCATCGTTGTGCCACCAAAACAGCTCTGATTTGTCGAGGTATGGACTCCAGACCTCTGAAGGTGTGCTGTAATTCCTGTAAGTTGCGAGGTGGGGCCTCCATGGATTGGACTTGTTTGTCCAGCACATCCCACAGATGCTCGATCAGATTGAGATCTGGGGAATTTGGAGGCCAAGTGAACACTTTGAACTCTTTGTCATGTTCCTCAAACCATTCTTGAACAATTTTTGCAGCATAGCAGGGTGCATTATCCTGCTGAATGAGGCCACTGCCATTCACTGTTGTCAGGAAGGGGTGTACTTGACATGTAGGTGGCTTGCTCCGCCGGCTTGCCTTCTTCCCATAACGCATCCTGCTGCCATCTCTTCCCCAGGTAAGTGACACACACGCACCCGGCTTTCCACATGATGTAAAAGAAAGCTTCATTCATCAGACCAGGCCACCTTCTTCCATTGCTCCACGGTCCAGTTCTGATCCTCACGTGCCAGTTGTAGGAGTTTTCGGTGGTGGACAGGGGCAGCATGGGCACTCTGAGACTATGCAGCCCCATACGCATCAAGCTGCAATGCACTGTGTGTTCTGACACCTTTCTATCATAACCAGCATTAACATTTTCAGCAATTTGTGCTATAGTAGCTCTTTTGTGGGATCAGATCACACATGGTAGACTTCGCTCCTCATGTGCATCAATGCGCTTTGGGTGCCCATGACCCTTTTTACCAGTTGTCTTTCCTTAGAGCACTTTTGGTAGGTACTAACCACTGCATATTGGGAACACCCCACAAGACCTGCTGTTTTGGAGATGCTCTGACCCAGTCGTCTAACCATCACAATTTGGTCCTTGTCAAAGTCTCTCAGATCCTTACACTTGACCAAGTTTCCTGCTTTCAACACATTAAAGTCAAGAACTGACTGTTCACTTGCTGCTTAATATAGTTCACCCCTTGACAGGTGCCATAATATCGAGATAATCAATGTTATTCACTTCAGCTGTCAACGTGTTTAATGCTATGGCTGATCAGTGTGTGTAGGCTCAGACCTCACAGGGATGGGAACTTTCGTAGCTGAGTCTGAATCAATTTCTGAAAGGCAGGATGTTTTTAAAATCATTATTTTTTTTTGGCCACATACCTCGATTTGTTCCAGAGTGTCTTGCAGCTTTGAGTGCAACTCACTGCAGAGAGAAAAAAATTCAAATTGGGTTTAGCAATCACAACTACCAAAGAAAACATGGACAAGATTAAAACACTCCAAGTAGGACACCAGTGTGTGGAGAATTGAAAACCTGGATCCTTCAAATCTCTGAATTTATTTCATAAATGTGTTGCACTCTGGGAAAATCAGTCACATGTCATTGTCACAAAAAAGATACACACACAATAAGTGTTGTTTTGTTTTTTTGTTTTTTTTTTTTTGCCAAAACAGGGGTTTCAGCTTATATCATATAACACATACCTCAACTCTTAATAAACCATAAATATATTTCACCAATATATTTTTAGTTTCCCTTAGTAAGATCATCTTCCATCAAAGATCATGTTGGTTAGGGAGTCACTTTAAAAAATGCTATTATAAAAACAGATAGCATGAAGATGTCTAAAAACTTGTTAGCTGAGTGTGATTTCTTCTTTCCGTGACTGCCATTTTCCCTGAGCACCGTGTTGTTAGAAATATGTACAAAGCACACCACAAAATTTTCATTGAATGCAACAAAAACAACAACAACGAAAGAATTACAGAAGCTTTTCATATTATTCAGCCATTCATATCTATGTTCTAGCACGAAAACTTAACTAGTCAGTGCCAAGCTATTGGACAGTAGTAGGTAAAGTTAGAATATGTTGGTTGGCTAACAATATAAGCTATTTAAACTGCAAAATAGCATTTTCAAAGATCATACACATGATATTTCAGTTAACAGAGCCTCCTATTTCAGGCACAGTAATTTAAGGTATCTGAGAAAGAAGAGGCAGGAGCTTCCTCAAGCTGAATCTCCTTCTCCCACTCGAGCTCACTGTTACGGCAGATGCACGGATATGTCAAGGAGCTGATGAAGAGTTGTGGCTCAATGAAATGTAGCAGATTAGTTAAGACCATCTTCAGAGTTTTAGTGCACAAGCCTAGAAAACCTGCTGTGTCGGCTCTTCTTCCAGATCAAGTCTCTCAATTATTAACTCCTCGTTGCAGCACAGAAAAGTACAGATAACCCAGGTGTCCATTACTGCCAAAGATGCAGCCTGGACTATAAAACTACTTGCTTAAAAGCTGAAATGGAAGCAATTCCAAGAAGGCAAAAACCTTTGATATTCAAAAGAGGTTTATCTGGGAGCACAGACTCCTTCAAATGGAAAGCAGGAATTATTCCACTCTCTTCAATGAAGGATGGAAAGCATGGCACAGATATAATAAATGCTTCAAATCCAGTATCAAATCTTAAGCATATTTGAAAATGGCACCTGAGCTAAATATTACCCTGAAGCTCGTGCTAAATTTAGAGGGAGCTTTGCTGTTCTGAAAGCTGTTTCGTATTTTTATAAGAACACTAGCAGCATGGGTATTCCAGCAGTCATTTCACAGACACTCTGTTTTACTGGCAGTGCTCTGAAGTAAGAGGAACAGATGTTGAAGGCTCCCCATGTACAGTCAGAGTCATGCTACGCTGGCGTGCCAATTATGTGAAGACGCTTGTTTATTCCCGAGACAACGCACCTGGCCAGCACACCAGCCTCTTCAGCAATAGCTCATTAATAGGGGCTTTAAATCTGCAGCGCATATGTATTTGGCTAAAAATAAAAATCATCAATATTAAGTCAAAATGCTCTAAAACAAGGTGTTCCTGAGCTGCAAGCCAGTACGTGTAAGAGTACAGAATGATCACAGAGTGACATTCTGATCCCTCAAAAGGCCACGAGGATTAACATGTGACCGTACAGGAAGTGACATCGCTGTGGTGCTCATGCAGCAGGATTACCACATATGGTATAAAATAAGGTTTCATTTTATTTAAAGGTTTAAGCACATTCAATTATTGTAAATGGTAACCCACTTACAGATGCAGCATAGAGAGAATAGGTTTACAAACCACTGAAGCATTCATTTAGAAACAAAAAAGAACATTTATATTCTAAATTAAGGTAATTTGAGTACTTAATGTTTAAAATGTAATTTTAGACAAAAACACTTTGAAAGGACATGGATAAGGACTCTAATGCTGTCATTAGTATGTAAGCATACTACAGGGTGTCCCGTAAGTCTCCAGACATAGGGAAAATTAAGACTTCTGAGCAAAATGTCCTCCAACGTTTTTCATCATTAGTTTATATTATATATTTTTCTTCAGATAGTCTTTAAGAATGCCTTTGACAAAAGAGGAACGTATTGAAATCATTCTCATGGCTGGATCGGGAAGCTCTCGCAAGGTCGCGATGGACTTTAACAGGAAATATGGTGAGCACATCACACACAACACTTTTGCCAAACTTATTAAATTCAAAAAGACTGGAAGCAGACCAACAGACAAGTGGACGTCCACTGATGAAGTCACAACCCACCTGGAGCTGGCAAACATAGTCCCCCATATACTTTTGGGACACAGTCTGGAATGCAGATTGACTTGGCACTCATGATCATCAAACTAATCTGTGCAGTGGAGAAGGGTGCAGAAATAGCTTGCAATATCCCAGACAGTAATGGCTGGTACATTATGCTTATCATTATTAATATCCATTTACATTGAGGGTAATGCTTAATGTTTATATAGTGTTATGCACTTGTTCATATGTTCATTACTCCTTTCACTCAGATATGCATGTACTTATTTTTATTTATTTATTGATTTATGTTCCAAATTAGAGTAGCTAGAAATGATAAAAATTCGCCTTGAATTTCTCCAGGAATATACCTGCATATTCAACGTGCAAAGTAGCCTCTATTTATTAATCCTATTTAGAATATTGCATATACTGCGTATTTATTGTATAGTGGCACTAGGTGCAGCTGTGCACAGTTGGTAGATTATATACAGTATATGACACTACATAATGTAAACTAAAATTTGCAAACAATGACTTGTAATTATCATGTACATAAACACCAGGTACTGCTAACCATAATGTACAATAGATATAAATTTGACATTAGAAGTTACATTAGGAGCAGATGATGCAACTCTGGGGGGGGTAAATTTAAATTAGCCAGTGTGGTTGAAAAAAATGCTTTGAATTTAAGGATTGTGACATCAAGTGTAACAAAAGGTGATTAATAAAATTATTTTATGGTCAACAATTAAAATTCTGTATATTTTCTCTAATAAAAATGCATTTGCATGACCTCAAAGGTGAAGCAGTAGAGCAGCAACAAGAATCATCAAGAAGCAGCATCAAGGTACAGCCTGCCAATATTTTCTGGGGTTTTTTCTTAGTAAACAGCCCATGGCAGTAGCAAGAAGCCATTTGGAGGACAGCACAGATGCCATAACAGCCTCTGCAGCCATGCATTCTTCAAGTCACTTATATCCCCAAAAGAGCACATGACTACATATAGTCACAATGCAATACCGTTAACATTATTTAAACCTGATGTAGGCTGAAGGCATGGAGTTCTGGGTATACTTTAATAGACCTGTGCTCCCCAGAGGATCAGTGCTGAATGACAAAACAGGATGGGGGAAGGAGATGCTCAGAATGCTGATTTTGGTTTTATTAATGAGCAACAGCAGCAGCAGGCGAAAGAAAAAAAAAAACAGCGGTGAAACGGGAGTCCCACTGCACCGAGCCTTGAACTCAATCTACATGTCACTCCATAAACATATTCAGCTCTCTGCAGTGTTTCTGAGCAGTTGAACTTTTAGCTGTCCACAAACAATTCAGAACATCCTAGCTCACGGTCACATTTATATGATCATTCCTAAGTTCGCAGCAATATTTAATCCGGGGAGTAGACGTTTCTTTTGTTTAAACAAGGCGTTCCTGGGCTATAGGTCTACAAGTTGCATTGAAAAGCCTGTAGCAATAAGAGTGCAGAGCAGTCGTGAGGAAGTGAACGCACATGGTGTAAAATGAAAATGTATATTTTCTGCGGTGGTGAATGTGCAGTACGGTTACCATGTTTGATATAAAATAGGCTTTATCGTATAAGTACTTGGAAATTTTGGTCCATGGTAACCAGCCATACATCACAGACGCAGCATAAAGAGATTAAGTTTAAAACTGCTGGAGTTGTACCTATCACTTAAGACACATTTACATTCACATTTAAGATCATGTAATACTTGTTACCTTATATTTCTGACATGTAATTTTAGACAAATAAAGTTTTAAGAACAGGGTATAACCTTTCAGTACACTAATACTGTCATTATTATTTAAGCATAGGACTTGGTGCGTACTGTTTGGGACACAGCCTTGAATTTGGATTAACCTGGCCCTCACATGCATTAGATTAATCTGAAAAGCGTGCAGCACAATTAGTTTGCAATAGTATTTTCCGACTTAAAGCATCACTTTGCACCCATACCTACTTTTTAATATGCACGAACATCATAATTTCAAGTAACTCCTGGTACAGTATCATTCTCATTATCAATAACCATTTACTTTTAGGTAAGTGTTGAATATTAATTAGCTATTGATTAGATATTTGTAGGATATGCAGAAGGCAAAAGAGAAGCTGAACTCATACTGTATGTCAATCCAGAACACATTCAGCGCTCCGCAATGTTTCTGAACATTTTAGCTTTTGGCTGCTCACAAGCAGGTTAAAACAGCTTTGCTCACTGTCATGCGTGTGTATACTAAGATCAATCTACGCATCACTGAGTAACGGACTGCAGTAATGAGGGAAAAAGGGAAACCTTTCGCATGTGTGAAATGAACATATAAGACTCCAACACGTGTCACTTTATGGACGGCAACTAAGAAAGGGTTGTAATTGTGAAAGAGCATTAATCATCTCTGTATTGTCTCCCATTTCCATTTCAGCATCATGTTTGCTTATCACAGCAGCCCTAACGAAGACCTTGTTATTTTTATAGAAGAAATGACAATCAGGTAGGAAAAAAAAAACAATCTTTCGAACTGTTTTATTCCCTAAATAGCAGCGTTAACCCAGTTGTTTTAAATCCTGAGCCTTTTAAAAGATGAGTGTGCTCATTCAAACTTGCCTTCACAGTGAGGCAAAATCTGGCCAGGTTTCCACTGTGCCAAGATCCTAATATCACATATCGCCAGCTGAAATGTCTGGCGCTGGAGAGGGATAAACAAAAATGTAGTAGGAAAGCAGCAACAAGAAAACAGTGAAGAAAAAAGAAAAATCACAACAGTCTGACCATGAGTACTGTGTGAGGATGTGAGGTTGATGTCCTCTCGGGCAGACTGCTCTCATAAGGGAATGTCCTAATGAAATAATGACCACCTATTAGTGTGGGCAGTGGCTTATTAATCATTCAGCGATAGCAAAGATCACTGTCCTCACTGATTTACAGTGCTATGGTGGCAACAACATCCGAGACCTCCAGTTATAGCCATACAAGTACAAGCAGTAAAATATTTTAACGTGCTGTATAACTTTCATTTCTGACCCTTCATTATCTTCTACAGGTAATGCACACTTAATGGACTAAGTGCTTTGAAGGACACCTTCCCCCGTAATGTCGATATTGTGATAAATTGAATCCCAGTAGACTTTTTGGAGATGCGCATCATGGATATTGTCAGAAGCAACTGATTAAGTGTTAAATTTGCTCTGAAATTTGTACTCATTAATCTTTTGAATAGATTTTTTGTTCCCTTATGTTCAGTGGTAGTAATATTTGTAGGAGATTAAATAAAAAGTATCGCTGAACTCAGTTCTCCAGTGCTTTTATTCTTATTATTTTAAATGCAACGCTGCTGTTTTGCGCTGGTTGAATATATATCATGATACCTATTATGTATGTGTGAAATGTCTTCAAGTATCGTCATGTGATATTTTTGTCATGTTGCCCAGCCCTAATCAAGAGCGCAATCAATTAGTGCAGTATTCAGGATAGGGATACATAGGCGTAGTGAGGAGATAGTACAGAGATCTCACATAGTACAGAGATGTGCACATCGCACAAATCTGTACCTGCATAACCTGACTCGAACGCAAAAATCTTTCTCTGCATAAATATAAATGTAACGTTTGGACTTCAACCCCAGATTGAATCAGCCTCAGCAGTGGTCTCCTACCCAATACACCTCGCAACAGATAGCACGGTCCAGTCACAGTGAACGGATTTAGAGCAAGAAAACAGCAAGATGAATGCAGCAACATTAAAGCCAAAAATGATCGAAAAGTGTCTTTCACACAAGTGTAACTTTCTTTTGAAAAGTGCAGTAGACAGAAATGATGATGAGACAAAAAAAAGTTTGTGTGATCAATGAGACATCAATCCAATTTCTCATTTGAGGCGTCTGGGTGGAACATGTCTCATAAAAACTATGCAGCTCCATTTTAGACAGCATTTAAATACACAACAGATTTGTAAACACTTCTAGCAATCATGGAATGATGAATGCTTTGGAAGTCTTTTAAAATTGAGTTGCTATGATTTACATCAACCACATCGACATATAGTATAACGCCTCATATTATACTCACATAAGCCACAATATGAATAAAGATTTCTATAAATAGAATCACTGACCATGTGATCGACTATGGCTGAGTCCGTGCATTACTGACTGACTGTTTGAGTCAGTGACTAACTGAGTGACTGAGTCAGTGGGTGAATGACTGACTGAGTGATTGGCTGAGTGACTGAGTCAGTGAGTGAACGGATGAATGACTGACCGAGTGACTGAGTGAGTGGGTGAATGAATGACTGAATGATTGACCTTCTGACTGACTGGCTGAATCAGTGGCTGTAAGCCAGGTCAAAAAAAAGCTCAACTTCTATTATTTATCAAAAATTTGACTTCTTGAATCACCAAAAGAGTACAACAAACACCAGTGTGTAAAAAATATGAAAAAGCGTACAAGTGCTAGCAATATAGGGATGGTTTGCTATTTAAATACTGGGATGGTTTGCTATTTCAGGTTTGCATGGAGTGGTTCGTTTAAATCCGAAGAGCCTCTCTGGGTACCACAGCTATAGTCCTCAAGTCAAACAGTGCTCAACATACCTTATGCAGCTGTAGTGCTTGAAAGTGCTGGCAGCCTTCTGACATTCCAAACACAACTGGATTGCACCTGGATAGTCCTCCTCCTGCCAAAAACAAACACATCCACTTTCTGCAACACAGCATAAATATCAACCCTGTGCAAGATCTTTCAACCTGGGGTGCACAGCATAAACATGGGGAACTTCAATGTATGTATGCTCAGCACTCTATCAAAGATGACGTAATGCTCGACAGCACAGAATGGATGTGATAATGGACTGGCTAAGCGCATTTACAGGGCAAATTGAGAATCCCCTCCATTAACAGCTTTTATTAAAAATTATCGAAAATGATCTAAAAGGATATCAGAGAGAAGTATTTTTGTCAAGCCTGTGCCATGCTTACCTCCAGCATCTCACTCAGTCTGACATCTGTCCTTTGCTGTGTAAGAGAGTAATAGACCTCATTTGAGATGGATAATGAGATATAAAGTTGATCATGTTCAGTAATTAACAGAGACATTACCAATGTCTTTATGGTCCTTAAAGACTTTAACAATCCTGTCAACAGCTGCCTGCGTCTCTGGTTGGCCAGGAGTCCAAGACTTGCTTCGGTGAAGCCTTCTTTAGCAAAACCAAGCTGCCTATAAAGAGAAAAATATGTTTGTAATCCTACAATTTATATCTAAATTTAGTAGGTACTAGTTTATTCACAATTCTGAGTGCTTTCTTAATTCTTTTCTGATATTAAGTTGGTGAAGGAAGGGGACCAGACCTCCGAGCATTGGTGCAGATAACAGCAGCCAGTTGCAGTGTGGTTTGCAGGGATGTTACTCGCTCCAGTTCCTGAAACACACCACAATGAAAAGGATAAAATATTAAATTAACATCTTAGACAACTATTTCTGCTAAATACAGCAGGTCTAGTATAGCTATGCAAACTCTACCTGCGATATAAAAATAAATTAAATAAAACATTACTTGTTGACACCGAAGTGCGTCATAAAAATGACCAGTTGTACCAATGTAGCTAGTGAGATAAGTGAGATTTAGTTTGTGAGATAGTTTGGGCGGAATAAAATACATTAGGAAATGCTTTATAAAGAAGATGATCAACGACAAGGTGGTGTGATTGCATTACTACGCCAAAGTTTGTTCGTTTTCTATAACATCATGTTCCAGAAGTTTAATCCATTTGCACCACATAATTTTGCCAACCATTTGAAATGTTTACTTGTTTTAACAACATATCTTTTTTTTTTCCCATCCGTTTATAGTTACAGTACTGTGCAAAAAAAAATGCTGTAGCACAAAGATGGCTTCAAAAATAATGAAATGAAATGTTTTTACATTAAAAAAAACACAATAAAGAGCAGTAAACAGTAATAAATTAAACAAAGTCAGAATTTGGTGTGATGACCCTTAGCTTAAAAAAGAAAAAGAAAAAGTAGTAGTCTCAGGTACACTGTGTGCAGTTTTATAAGGAAATGAGCTGTAAGTTTTATTGAGCATCTTGCAGAACCAGCCACGGTTCTTCTGGAGACTTTGACTATCGCACTTGCTTATTTTTGCAGCAAAACCCAGCAGCCTTCATTGTGTCTTTTTTGTCTGATTTTTGTCTCTTATGATAACGAGACTTTTATTGATCACATATACATATGCACAGTGAAATTCTTTTCTTTGCATAGCCCAGCATGTCAGGAAGTTGGGGTCAGAGCGCAGGGTCAGCCATGATACAGTGCCCCTGGAGCAGAGAGGGCTATCAGTAATCTAATCAGTAACCCAGAGCCTTAACCGCTAAGACACCACTGCCATTATGTAATATGCTGCTTTCTTTATTGAATGTACAAACATTTTTCTGTAACATTTTGAGCCGTAAAATTAATGATTGGAAACCGAACATGTTTTTGTACTGACTTGATAATGTAGAAGTCATAAGATAAATCTATAACAAAGTTTGTACTAAAAAAAAGAAAAGAAAAAATAGGGTAGTAGTGTGACTTTTGCACCGTACTGTATATCTAATTTAACCATCTGTGAAACAAATTTTGAAACAAAATCTATGAAACAAAGTTCCTCTACCACTTATTTTATAGCGGCTATAAACAGTTGTTCCTTCACTAGCCTCTCTTTTGATCTCTGTCTTGAAGGTATTAATACAAGCAACGTTATTAACATAAATAATTTGCATTTAAACTGCAAATCGTCCTGAAGATTTTCCTGTGGTGGACCTTAAAACAACATCGTTGCCTCTAACTGTTATAAAGCTCTGACACTAAGCTCTGACACTCTGACTCCTTCCATAAACGTCTCACTGTATTAAAGATTATACATTTTACATTCACACAATTTTTACATTTGGATAGCTTCTGTGGAGTATCCACAGTTACATGCTGCTGCTGTTGTAGAAAATGAATCAACACCATCTGACCAATCAGACAGAGAATTGAGCAGCTCTGTGGTGTATAGTATTATAATTTAATCTTAGTCAATGGCAAAGCGTGATATCAGAGTAACGTCATTAAAAAAATGAAACCGGCGCAAACAATTTTTGTACAGCACAAATCAGAACAAAGGAATAACACTAATTTGGTTTGATGTATGATTTGGTGTGGAGTTGAGTGGACTTTAATGCACTGTAATGCCATTTTCAGCCATAAACGTACATTCTAATATAGCTGGGATAATATTTCAGCAACCAAACCAAACAATTTTTTGAGCACAAATCCATCCATTTTCCATATCTTTTATTCTACACAGGAGCCTATCTCAGGGAACCCGGGGCACAAGGCAGGGGACCCCCTGGATGCAGTTCTAACCCATCGCAGTGCACAATCGCTCATACAGTTTCACAGTACAGTCAATTTGGAAATGCCAATCAGCCTACAATGCATGTCTTTGAACTGGTGGAGAAAACAGGAGTACCCGGAGGAAACCCCTGAGAACATGCAAACTCCACGCACACAAGGTGGTGACGGGATTCGAGCAACCAAGCCCAGAGGTGCGAGGCAAACATGCAAATCACTAAGACACCATGGGCACAAATCAGCACATACATCAGCACACACACAGCCTAGCCTCCCTCCAATGTCGCTGTGTTTATGATCATCGTCATAAATAAACCCCCACAGAGATAACACTCAACAGGAAATCCAGACACTACACAGCCTTATCCACTGTTAATATCTTCGGCCTAGAGCAGTGCTTGAGGTGTTTTGGTTCACTTAAGAACCGATCATGGAGAGGGGGGAAAAAGATAACCAGCAAAATGCTCTCGTTAAAGCAATAAACTCTGTTATTTAGAAAGACAGATCAGTGACAAGGCGCCGCAGGAACATACCCGTGATCCCACGCGGCATTTCCTGAATTAATTGCTCTGTAGAATTTATGCTGACCCCTCCTGTTCCTACATTCTAGCGTTTGAATGTCAGGGCCTGAGGTGAACCGCACATTGAGAACTCGTCTCTCATTCTTAAGACAATGTGCGACCTTTAGCACAGATATAGCCTTTGGCAAGAGAGAGAGCATCATCCCATTTTATTAAACAAAATTATTTGGCAACCGAATATGAGGTGGAAAAAATCGATTCCACAGAGGACACGCGTACAAAACTTCTTTTATGCCCAACATCACAAAAAACAGCATTGACTCTTCAGAACAATTATCACTGGTTATTACTGGAATTTGTGAAAACCCTAGAAGGCTCCTGATATAACAGCACATTCAGTGAGTGTAAAAACATCAGACAAGATTCACAAACACGATCAGATGGAAAAACAGGGAAAAATAAGTGCTGTTTGAAGTGTGTTATACTTTCAGTCTATACTCGTACACATGGGAGCGTGAGAAGTTAATTAGAAGTTATCAGACTTCTAATTAGTATGGGAACTATTAAGGGAAAAATCTCATAACAAGAACTCAAACCTGAAGTAAACAGATTTCTAATGAATTATTCTCAAAGATTTCCACCTGAAGCTACACACAGCTTACATTTATTAATTTTCTGTACAGTAATGTTATACAATAAAGGAAGGTGATTAAAAAATCAGTGGGTGGGGTTGACTGGTGCAACAATATCACAGTTTCACAGTAAGTCACATCAAGACTTTTTCCAAACAAGTAGAATTCAAGTTCTCACTTGGACAGCGTAATGATTCGGCATTGTACATTGGATCGCTTCACCTGGATATTATAGACTTAAAGCTCAATCTCTACTGAAATCAACAAAGACCGTTATTGAAGATGGGTTCTCTTTTGACTCTGGTTCCTCTCAATCAGTACGTTTAACATGGACAACAATAATCCAATATTAACCCGATTAAGACGATACTCTGATTAAGAAACTACAATGTAAACAGCAATTTTTAATGACCTTAATCTGATTAAGGTCATACTCGAAGTAAACACGAATGGAATTAAGACAGGTGGAGTACTCCTGTTTTAGTCGCATTATTGAAGTGCATTACAGACATGTAAACACCTTAATCACACTATTAACGTCGTGTGAGAGTTTTCACTGCATTTTGCAACAGGACACGATCACACACAGTAGTGCTCAACCGTTTTACGGCAAACAAGAGAGTACGTCTACGTCCCAAACCGCGTACTTGCCTATATGCCTATAGAGGTGAAATACATGTATATTGGCTACTATATAGTAGGTAAGTACGCGGTTTGGGATGCAGCCCACGGCTTCAAACAGTCATCTATTTGCACGTACAGCATGACAAATAATTAACTGCGCTTAAAGTGTTCGTAAAAATTAAAAATAAAAACACCCAAAACTGTATACGTTACCATAACGAAGACCAACTGTATGTTAATATGTGGAATTTTGGAGGAACGTCGGACAGCGTGGCACGGTGACGTAATGACGTGTGCCGTTAATCTAATTATGTTCTATAACATGTAAAACGGGAACATGACAGGAGTATTCTAAAAGCGACGTATGCAAACACCTTAATCACAATATTATCTTACTCAGAGTAAGGTCAATAATTAGATTGCTGAGTTTTTCCTTGCCATTGTGGCCTCTGGTTTGCTTATTAGGGCTAAATCTACAATCCCAAAAAAGTTGGGATGCTGTACAAAATGTAAATAACTGTAAATAAAAACAGAATGCAATGATTTGCAAATATCACGAGATATTCACATTCTTTTTAGTAACATTTCTTTTCCAGCCTTTTGTTGCCCCATCCCAACATTTTTTGAGATGAGCTGCGGCCATGATATTTAGAATTAGCTTATTTTTTACTTAACATTGTACATTTTCTCAGTTTAAACATTTGATATGTTTTCTGTGTTCTATTGTGAATAACACATGGGTTTATGAGATTTGCAAATCATTGCATTCTGTTTTTATTTACATTTTATACAGTGTCCCAACTTTTTGGGAATTTGAGTTGTGTGTATATATATATATATATATATATATATATATATATATATATATATATATATATATATATACACAAATATCTTTAAAGCAGCTTTGTGACAATGCCCCTTGTTGAAAGCTGTCCATTGTTATAAATAAAATTGAACTAAATTTAACAGTTATGAATTTATCTTGTTACAAATTTGTAAGACTTAAATACGCTTAAAACAGGAAAGAAGCAATTGTAGAAAAATCTAAGTTCAGACATTTAGCCTTGCTATGAACTTGAGCCTGTTTGTATCAATTACAAAATCTGATCAGTTCATCATCTGATTTAAGTGACAAGGTATCCTCGCCATCCCATATTCTGCTTCATCAGGGTCATGAGCTCAGGAGCAGCTGTAAAAGCCAATATTCAATCACCTGGGCTCACACACTGACCTCAGGGCTGAAACAGCCCAGTCTAAATAACCCAGGCCACCTGTTATGCTGGCCGTAACACAGCTAGACAGTCTACGGTGGACTGCGATCATCAAAACACATCCAGACCAAAACAGCTCACTGTCACAGATGAATCAAGCCAGTTGAGAAAATGGTCAATTATCTCCTGACATGAGAGCTAAAGAAAGGACAGCAAAGAGAAGAAATAAATAAATAATGCTACGTCACAATTTCCGAAGCAATCACTGCTCTAATAAGAGTGGAGCTAAAGAGACGTAATCAAAACTGAACCAATACAGGCTACGACATGGCATCTATCTACACCAAGGATCCTGCAGTCTCAGCAGAACATTCCATGCATTCAATATCAGGAGTTTAGTTAATGGTGTATTCAGAAAGGTACTTAATATTTATTGTTTCTATCGTTTCTCTTATCCTCTAATCATTGGCAATATCTGAGCAGAAACATCTGTATAACAGCCCAAAGACAGGCTCCTGTCACTTATTTTCAGCCTCATATAGAAAATGACTGGAGATTTTATATAATAAAGGCAAGAAAAATGTTTGGAACCTGAAAATCACAACAACAAAAAGTAATATTTGAAAAAAATTGGCTTGAAATTTGCACAGAAGGCACTGGGTACCTTTTCATTCCAGAAATATATTTCAAAGGGGCACTTTTATTGAACAGGACTTAAAAACATTCCCTAACACACAGTGGCCAGTTCATGTCAGTCTAAATCACATCAATTTTCCAGTTTCAGGGTCCCAGTGGAGATGTAACATTTGGTTTGAGGAAATAAACATGTGGTTAGCCCTAGAGTATTCAGAGATGGCTTCAGCAGCAGTTTTTCTGAGTCAAATCTCATTGGTTTATGATTATATAGGCAGAAAACACAGGCAGGAACTGTTCCAGCAATGACCTCAACAATGTCATTAGAAAACTAGCTATAACACTCTCCACACTGATGCAGGTACAGTTTAAAACATGAGATTAATACGTTTCGTGATTCTGGGCCACTAAGCACTAATCATGGAAACAGGTATGTTTGAAAGTGTTTTGTTTGTGTGGTTGAGGGAAGATATTTGAAAGAGTTTGTGTGTATCATCCTGTGATAGGCCCCTGACTGTGACTCAAATTCAAAATGGAGGTTGAGTAAATTTCACGCTTGCTGTGAGTGACGTTTGTGGTCACGCTGTTCCACCCCCCAAGCTATGGACAGTACAAATCCTGTATTACAACAAATAACACTTTGTTTGACGTGGTATCTTTTTATCTGACCATGTTTCCACTGTAATATGAGATCATCGCGATTTAAAACCAAAAGTATATAATGCAGTCTGTTTAACAGAACAGTTAACCACCACGTCTATAGAAGTTATTTGACGTTGTGTCTGCATGAAGAATGTTAATAATTTCTTATAATATGTAAGTACATCAGACATTCTATCTACAGGGAATACCCTGGGGCAAGGAAAGATACTGCAAAGGCTTAGGATATCAATTAAAGCTTTTAGATGTTGTGTTCCCAATTTATTATAGTAAAAAGCAACCAGAAGTTAATAAAGCCCTCGTTCTGATATTTTAATATGATTGTTAGAAACAAGGCAAATGGACTACTTATTTCATTAGAGGTCAAGTATAAATGCTTCCTGCTCCACTACACCATGAATGCTCTATGTTCTAGGATATATAAAGAATTTATCCAATGGATCACAAGATTTTCTTTTTTTTAACAAAACAAGAACAAATTGTTTATCAGACTGTATTTTTAATAGCAACGGGATTGAGCGTTCTGGGTCAGTCTATCTCAAGTGGTCCAATAACTGCAAAGTTGGTTGCTTGACTGTTTAAAATTTTTGATTACCTCTATGTACTGGCATTGCAAAACCACTTTTTTTTTTACACTAGGTTTAATCATGACGCCCAACTTTGTGTTATGGCAAACAACAAATTTTGCTATACAGCTGATTACGGAAACCTCAATATCTCAGCTCAGGCTGATCCAAGTTCATTAGAACAAAACTGATCTCTAGAGCACATAAGGTACATGGACATATAAAAAAATACTTCACACATTCTTGTTCCTTAGACTTAGAACCAAATGTAATGCTCAAGATTTGCTCACAGTTCCACTTTTACAGACAATTTATAATGGGAAGTGTTCACGTCTCAGTCTTCATTTTTATAGGGGGTATCTACTCAAGTATAGCGTGCATGCAGAAAACTTCAGGTTTGGATTTTTTTATGGGGGTGAGAAAGTGCAATTTAAATAAATAAATAAATAAATACACTTCACTTTCAAGTAGAATATCTCTGGTGGGGGGGACCAGATACAAACCTGGAATTTTAACAAAGGACCTTGAGGGCCAGATTTGAAGAACCCTTATCCATCATGTTGGTACAGGTGTACAGTTAGTATGCGTGAATAGATTTGATCCAAATATGGAATTACAGTGTTCAGTTGGGTGTTTTACAAATGAACAGTATCAAACACTGACCTCCCTGAGCCGAGATATGAGGTTTCCATAAACAGCTGTATAACCAAAATTTGTTGTGTTCCACGACACAAAGATGGCAGTCGTAGTACCAATACATAATGTTAATCACTCAAAAAAAAATTTAGGAAAATTAAAAATGGTCAAGCAAACTGTATTGGACCACTTGATATGTTAATGACCCTTCTGTATTTGTCTTCCTCTCTGTTTCTGTAACTGGAGCCAGGTTTGTCTTTTACCAGGACAAATCTAGTTCGAGAAGCACTGTGTTCCAGCCCTGGAAGCTATAACAAGGCATAAACCACGAGAGGTTGTGTGTTATTTTATTACATGATTGATTTTTATCACGAGTAAAGACATTCTTAAGCACAATGTGAAAGAGTGCCTAAACCCCTGTTAACTTGCCATTCGGCCTTGAGTGGCTTACTGCTGTTAGAAAACGGCAACAAAAACAGTCACACATGCACATGTATCGAGGATTTTAGAATGTATTTAATTGTTACAACACGACTCAGCCAATCAGATTTTAGAACCAAAATTATATGTAATTTACACGGCTACAGTTGCTGAACTGCTGAAGAATACATAGACTATAATACATAGAATTAAAATGTAACAGCGCTTAATTATGAGACAATCAGACACAACAAATCTCAGTATGCTGGTCCTCCCACTGGACTCTTTTTGTTAGACACAAGAAATGGACCAATTGATCTGCAGGCAAGTGAACTACTAGCAACCACTAGCAACTTAATCCACTTGGCAAATTTCCAGAGAGCAGCAAAAATCTATCAACCTACACAGGGCTGGAAATACAGCTTTCTTTCATTTATGTGTAAATAAAGGACAGATCTCTGCCAAGGCTTGGATATGGAGAGGAATAATATTTAAAGCTTTGGTAGTTGTATTTCCATATAACATTAAAAAGATGAGCAACAGATAAACCATTTATCTCGACAGCCAATTTCAGCAACCTACTAATCCATCTGTAGGAGACACAAAAAGATCAATTCTTTCCCCTCCAGGCCAGAATCCACAAATCCACAGGGCAGAGTCTATGGAGGAGAGCAAAAATCCCACCGTTTCCTGATCAAAGCCTGGCCAGTATGGCCGTACAAAAGTCTGGGGAAAAAACTCCAGACTAATCCAGTGTGGGATGTGAGGGAGAAACAGGCTGAGGAGAGCGCACGCAGCTCCTCAACACTTTCTTCTCACACTACTTTAATCCCAAAGCACACGGAAATCTTTCCAGAGAACAAATCACACCCTCATTAACAGGTTCGTCAGTGGCACGGTCTCTGAATCACAATGAGTAGGCTTACATTTCCACAAATATCATTTCATCATTGCAGCCTACAGCTGTGAGATAAAGCTGGTGAACTTTAGGAGATTTCTGCAAAAATGAGCCCCAGATCATAATAATCTTAGTTTAAAAGCAGTCAAGATATCAGGTGATATTAAAAATAAAAATACCAAAAAACATGTGAATCCTTTAGCAACTAGGCAAAAAAAAAAAAAAAAAACACTGATACTAACTTTCTCAGCCGATACCGATAACTGATTATTCAGAGTGATATCAGCTGATACCGATAGTTCTGCCTTTTAGATTTAAGTTAGATTCTTAACTTACTAAATATTAATAATTCATATTAACATTGACTGAATACTAAAAATCCTCCTGTTAGGCTTCACATTCACTCACACAAAAATCATTTCTACTTCACCATTGACATCAAACTGGTAATATATAATACAAACTTTTTTATATATCAACATTAACTGGATATGAAATATACCATTCTACAAATATATTTTATGTGCAATATATACTTATATATACTTTTTTTGTCAATTCATCTTCAACTTAAATCTTTCAACGGTGTATTGGCCCCTTAATTCAGCTTGAGGGCGAGCGGGCAGCCGGGGGGGTGTCGTAAAATTTACTTCTGTGTCGTAAAATTTACTTCCGGTGTAAAATTTTAGCAGCGTAGAGATTACAGAGCTTACAAACTATAGTTTTATCAAAATTCCACACAAGAGACATCTTTACGCACAGCACGAAATCGACGTGTTTTCCCACCCTCTTTTGATTGACAGGATATAATCAGACCTGAACACCGGATGTTTTTAAACTATCGGCCGAAAGTGGGGAAAATAGCCTTTACATCGGTGCAGCTCTAACAATAATAACTCAACAGAAGTTTTCTCTAGGTGGTGTTGTGTCCTGTGTGGCCATTACGAGGCATTTTGCCAATTTCCTCTAAACAAATGAACAAAGATCATGTTTTGGATGTCTGGATTGAATGAGCTTCTTCAGGTCACACCACAGCATTTCACTGGGATTGAGGCTGTTCTGAAATTTCAGTTAATGCTTTACGTTTTGGAGCACCGTCATGTTGAATTACTCCAATGCTTTTTCGGCCACAAACTGATGCTGATATTGTATGGTAGAATACATTTTAAATAATAATAAGTCCTCTGGGCATAACGCAATGCCACTGTATCTGCATCTTTTTGAGTGCTCCAAATATCTGCAACTGTATGCACATTTAGACTAGAAGCAGACATGATTGAAACTGAACATGTTTTTATTATTATGATGATGATGATTATTAAATGTGAACCTTACATCTTCGCACGGAAACCAGAAAAAAAAAAACATTCACAAAATGTAACAACAAATCGTCTATAAATGTCTGTTCATAGTTGACAGAAAGAGCCATGTAATAATATTTTCTCAGATTTACTTAAGGTTTTTTTTTCCGGAAAGAACAATAACTTTTGCTGGAAAGAATCAGAATCAACTATGAAGATGGGCCGCAGTGAGAGTCAAAATGAGGTCATTTAAGCATTTTAACATTATAACTCCCATAAGATTCTTTTAACAACAATGAAGAACACTCATTAAATAAAAAATAAAAAAAAAAAACATGCAAAGGGGAACATACAAAATCGTGTTTTTTTTATGTATTAAATGATTATTTTTGGAGATGCCAGCAGAGGGATACTATGCACAGTGCATGGACTGTAACTGAATAAAAGCATAATACTTTTGTGTATTTTAGGCCAGTTTGTGTAGTGCTATGGTAGAAATGTGTTTTTATTTTGTAAGGCAGTGGTTTAGGTTGGGCTACTGGAGAAAACCAGTGATGATTTAGAAGAAGAAGAAAACTAATTCATATCTGTATTTTTATGTATCTCTTCTGTTCATAGTATTTATTTATAGTGTATTAGTATTCAATTACATCCCTAAAGTCCTAGCACCGGGGCTGTAAAGCAGTTATTTGCCATAATAATATGTCTACAGTCTCCCTATCTGTAGTTGGGAGCGCTTTGTTGAGATACAGACGTTTTCTATTTTATTTGTTTATTTCATTCATTTGACATTTGTCCACAGAACAGTAACCTGTGGTGCTTAAGAAAATTCAGGTGATGTTTAGTAGTGGTTTTGCACTGCAGTAGACTCTCATAAACAACATTTGTTTTGGAAGTTCAACTGCACGAGACCTTCCAATTTCTGAGTCAACCAGTATGGTGCGTCTTTGAACTAATATTTATAATCTTTTAAATTATTATGAGCTTCAGAGACCTGTTTCTTCTGAAACTTTTGATTTTATATATATTATATTATTAGCGAGAGAGAGAGAGAGAGAGAGAGAGAGAGAGAGAGAGAGAGAGAGAGAGAGAGAGAGAGAAGGAAAGCAAGAAAGGCATTAAACTGATACTTTTAATGATGAGATGAACAGTAGAAATCTTACCTTAACATACGATGGCTGTTTCTCTAGAATAAGATCAGCAACTTTTTTTGAAACCTATATGAACAGAAAATAAAGCAAACATCAACATGGCTACCATTGGAATGATGAAAAACCTAAAGCATTTTAATGAACACTGTTATTTTCACCACAGTTTTAGCACAAGCTCATCATCTTCCACATGATGGGGGACCATCTGTAAACTCATGCCCCAATCCAGTCATGAAGAGCTGTACTTCTCAAAGTGGGGCAGTTTTTTCTTTTTTTGTTTTTTTCCTTTAGTGAAAGAGGTCACTAACTATAAACACTTCAAGAACCCCTTCCCTAGAGTTCATCTCAGATACCAGAGTATGCGTACCTGGCATACCTGTACATTTAATGTGATCAATGTGTTTTCAAATGGGAAATTTTATAAGACATGGTGAACTATCATTATGCCAATATATTATAACTTGCAAAAAAAAAAAAATGAAGTGTGGTCATTCAGGCACTTTTTGAACTTGCACCCAGCAGTCTGGATATCTTCCAAACCCATCTGATGAAGTGACATGTGCTGGTAATTATGTTTCACTTGGATGGTCTGAACATTGAGGTAGGATGTCCTGTGGAAGTGGAGATCATTGACAGGCTCACATACAAAGAGTAAGCAACATGCCAGTTGGGCTACGGAGCACAGGAGTGCTGATGCTGTGCAGATGATAGACTGACATGAGATGAAGTGTGTCAGGACAGATACCACGGTGTACAGTTCACACAGAGTGACAGGAAACTGAGGTTTATAGTGTGATACTGTGTGTGTGTGTGTGTGTGTGTGTGTGTGTGTGTGTGTGTGTGTGTGTGTGTGTGAGTGAGTGAGTGAGTGAGTGAGTGAGTGAGTGAGAGAGAGAAATAAAGCCAAAAAATAAGACTAAAGGTGTTTTGAGACCTGTAGATCTGTGCTTTGTTCCGAAACAGGGACTTAAATTGTTACAATGCTATATTTATATAAATGCATATCATTAATAAGTATTAATAAAATACATGTTATTAAAAAATAACAAATACTGTATCATAACATTGCAACACGTCAGAAATCCTGTGAAGTAGACGACTATAATCTTGGAGGAATCTAACATAGTTTCCCAGGTCATGCCATTTTTAGACGGTCCCTTACTGACTCCATTACCATAAAGCCCAGGCTTGAACTTCAGTGCGGGATTTGCGCATAATTTAAACCGCAAATAATTGCGGGGATTTGCGCATAATTTAAACCGCATAATTCCCGCAAAACTCGGCGTTATAATGCGGGAAACTCCCGCAGAAATGCATTCGCTTCAACTCTGATCAAATGATTAAATGAATCCACAGACGCAAATAAATAAAAATCCACACGTCGAGCAGTCTGTGCTTGTTTGGGGATGTAATAATGTCATCAGCGCCGAACCGCCTCCTGTCTCGCGCTCTGTAGTATGATCAGCCTGTTTGTGTCGCGCGCACCTTCTTCACGCGCTCTACCATTTAAAGTCGGAATTCGTCATCAGCTGTTTGTGAAGAAAGTCTCAGCTTCCAAATTATGTATTTCTTTAAATCGCGAAATTCAAACATGAAATGTTGTTTTAATGCTCTTCTTTACAATTTGTACATTTATATCAATTTATTGTATTTTAAATCTATAGTGATTTAAATAAAGATAGAAAGAGTTGTCCGAAGCGTAGCGGTGGTGACGTTGAAGTCATGCGACCGTGGTGTAGTTCGTTTAGAGCCTAACATTAGCTTTTACTTCTGGCGATTGTATTTAGGCTTCAAAATTCCTAAACGTTGTGTTCATTTGTGAAGTTTGTCTTAATGAACGAAACATGTAGGAATCATAAACGTTTGTTGGTCACAGAGGTTATTTTCTGAAATAATCCAGAAACCAATGGAAAAAATCATATTGGCTTTTTGTCGAGGGAACCAGGACGATGCTAACTTCTGGGCTTGCCTACAAAAATACTTCATCCCTGCAGGATTGATGATTTCCACATTAGTATCCGACACTTGAGAAGGGGACACACACCCCTCTCTCTTAATGCAGAGATAAAGTCCATCTCTACAGCGGGCAACTATTACAAATGACTACGTTTACATGGACAGCAGTAATCTAATTATTGACGTTACTCTGAGTAAGATAATATTGTGATTAAGGTGTTTACATCAATCGCTTTTAGGCTACTGCTGTCATGTTCCCGTTTTACATGTTATAGAACATAATTAGATTAACAGCCCGCGTCATTACGTCACTGCGCCACGCCGTCCCTCCAGAATTTCACATATCAACATACAGTTCGTCTTCGTTATGGTACGGTATACCGTTTTGGGTGTTTTTATTTTTACGAACGCTTTAAGTGCAGTTAATTATTATTCATGCTATACGTGCTAATAGACAACCGCTTGAAGCCGTGGGCTGTGTCTCAAACCGCGTACTTACCGTCTATATAGTAGCCGAGATACACGTATTTTTCCCCACTACAGGCCTATAGTAGGCAAGTATGCGGTTTGGGACGCGGCCAAACTCTCTTGTTCGCCGTAAAACGTAAAACTGCCGTGTGTGATCGTGTCCTGTCGCAAAATGCGGTGAAAACTCACACGACGTTCATAATGTGATTAAGGTGTTTACATGTCTGTAATACACGTCCATAATGCGACTAAAGCAGGAGTACTCCACCTGTCTTAATTCCATTAGAGCTTCATTCGAGTATGACCTTAATTCAATTAATGTAAGTAAAAATTGCTGTTTACATGGTAGTTTCTTAAATCAAAGTATGGTCTTAATTGGATTAAGAGTGGATTATTGTTGTCCATGTAAACGCAGCTTATGATGGCGAAGATGCCAACGTGCATGAAACACCAGTCCCATTCACAAAGCACCAGATTTTCCAGACAATAAAATTACATCTTGAAAAAAAAAAAACAACTTTTGGTTATGTCAAGATCACGTTAAAATAAGTTGAGATCATGAGAAAACAACAGAAAAAATTCCTAAAGCATGGCCACTTAGGGCTTCTGTAGTATCTCGATGATTAAACAGTAGAAAAATAATAATTATATCTTTAGAAAGCCGAGACTTTCCTTATTCGTTTGGTACATAAAAATCAAATCAACTGGAAATAATGAAGCAAGTCACATATTACATTTTTATCTGAACCATTACAAATTAATTAAATTCAAGTGCATCAGTAGATGTACTGTAGAGCAATTTTGTTGATTGCATTTGAACGCATAAGCCTTCTTTATAGAGGGTATGCATTGAGGTCACTTTCCCACCGGAACATGCCCCCTCGGCCGGACTGAGTGGCTATACATCCTGCAAAATGGCTGGTTTTACTAGGGGAAGCCTTACCCTGACCCTTACAACTTGCCCAAGAACCTGTGGTCCATGGACATGTGGCCAGAAATCGGTTTTCCCGACATTTATATATACACACCAGAATTGTGTTTTATTTTTTTAAATAATAATTGAACAACTTTACATAGCACAACGTATCATTAGTACAACACAATCTCAACTGTAACAATTGCCAGAGGGGTGACAAAGGGATACATTGATCATTTAAAAACGTGGTAAGATGTCCTCAGAAGCACAGTTCTATTTGCTTTGGGATGTTTAGAATATAATATCGCAATATGTCGCTTTCTCATTTTGCATTTCACCAATAATGTAATGTAAAACTTGTTTTAATCGATTTGCAAATACGGAGGCAAGAATTTTAGAATCAGTATTAAGTAGACTTATCGGTTGCCAATTCTCTAATATAGCCAAATCTTTGTGAGATTTTTGGTAATAATGTTATGATGCCCTGTGCCATAGTTGATGGAAGGACCTCATTGTTTAGACACTAAGAAAACCTGGAGCAGAAAAGGTGCTAGTTGTTTGGAAAATTTCCATCACGTCCAGGCGACTTGTTATTTTTCAGTTTGGAGATGCATTTTATGACTTCTTCTAAAGAAATGGTAGAATCACACATAACAGATTTTCTGATTAACTTCGGAGATACGTTTACACTGCACTGAGTCCAAGAAAAAAAAAGAGAAGATGTCACCTAATCTGAATATCTAGATTTATAAAGATTGCTATAGAATTCAGTACAAAACAAAGATATTTTTTTAGGATCTGTCGTCTCTATACCATCAATATTCAGAAGTTCAATAGTAGAGCACGTGGCATTTCTTTTCTCCAACTTAAAAAAAAAATATGACGAATTTTGCCCCCCTCTTCCGTCCCCCTCCCCGTGGATCTGACAAAAGCACCTATAGCTCTACAAAGGTATCTCATCTAATTCACCTGGCAATTTAATATATTCTCTCCTTTCATCAGCTGAAAGAAAGCTTTGATTAGCAAGGAGAGAAAGATTGGATACTACATTATCTTCATTCTCTCTTCTTTTCTTAGCAAGACCACTACCAGTTTTTCTCAAATATATACCAATTTCATACTTGAGTAATTCCCAATTTCGGCAAAAATATTTTTTTTCTTTTTCTGTAATCCAATACATTCTTATGTATTCTGACCTGTTCCCCTCAAGGTTTATCGTGGTTACAGACCTGCATGAGAGCAGAGTATTTATGTGATTTTTTTTTTTAACAAAAGATCAAAAGGTTAAACCATACAGATAATTTTTCACAGTCTTCTTTACTCATATTTACCAAGGGTGCCAATATTAGTGGATGGCACTGTATATTGGATCTGTAGTTGATGAAATTGACAGAAGATTCCCTGCTGACACAATCAGTGTGAAAGTGCAGGATGCTCAACAGGAGTTCACAAAGCTGAAGCAAGTCATGGTCTCCTGCAGTTCATATGCTTCAGTGTCCTTTCAGCAGTTTGCAGAGACTGGGTTAAGTGAACATAATCACGTTTTCATTGAAATGGAGAAACTCCTTCAGACGGCCATGGTCATACCAGCTGCAAGTGTGTCTAACGTGAACGTGGATTCAGCACACAAAACAGGATCGAAACTAAATTCAGAAATTTACTGAATGATACAAGTCTCACAAGTCTTATGGTCATTTCAGAGCTTGGACCTTCCCTTGAGCACTATGACTTCAACAGAGACATCATCAAATGGATAGAGATGAAAAGGAGGAGACAGAGGAAAGACTTATAAGAATAATTTGCAGAAAAAAGTCCCAAGAAATGGAGAAAAAAAATGACTGAAACAGAACTGAAACACATGAAAGACTTTGAAAATGAAAGATATTAATAAATAGTTTGAACAGAGTTCTTAATGATGAAGAGGAGAAGACAAAGGAAAGACTTGTGCTACATTCACACATACTGTGATTTTATCACTGCATGTCACCAGTCACTGTACTATGATGTCACCAGTAGGCGGTCCTACTACTGGTTGCCATATCCTACAAGATGAAGGGGAAGCAGTGTGAACTCTTTGCCACTGCGGCGATCTATCTGCACCAAAAGCACAAGCCCTAATTAGCTTAGTTTAGCTTATGGAATTTTTAACGCTTTTAAAGCAAAATAAAAACACTCACTTTTTGTTGCAATTGAGCAAAATCCCGGTGTAGCTCTTATCTCAGTTAATGAGCGTCACCATCAGCATCACTATATGTTCGATGGTGACAGGGAGTCAGACCGCAGCTCTTCGGCCGTGACCTGTGTTTCCTGGGTGAAGTGTCAGGCTAGGTGCTGCTCGTTCCCGGGCGCTAAAGGAGCGACAAGCCACACACACACCACACCCAAGATAGGAACTACAATGGGATTTTGCTCAATTGCAACAAAAAAGTGAGTTTGTTTCATTATAATATATTATAATTATATTATAATTATATTTTATTATAATTTTCATTATAATTTTAAATTTATTATTATTTGCTTTAAAACAGCTAAGCTAAGCTACTGTCACAATGGCGCTGCTTCTGCTAGCGAGCACGTAGGCTCTACTGTCTTCACTCCCATCGGTAGTCGCTGCACCAAGTCGCTCCAAATTTACATAAAGTTAAACTTTTCTCAACTTTCCAAGTCGCTGGACACGCCCACATCTGGTCTCCAATGGTCACTGTCGCTCATGTCACCGGAAGTCGTCAGCTCTCATTGAAAATGAATGGTGTCCGGTCGCACTGTCGCTGCGAGTCGCTGTATGTGTGAATGTACCATCAGAATAAGTCACGGGAAAATCAATAAGTCACAAGAAGTGGAGAAAAATGTGACTGAAATCATACTGAACTGAAACACCTGAAAGACATTAATAAATAGTTTAAACAGAGTTCTTAATGTCAATTTGGAGGAGAGTATGACTAACGCAACAAAGTGAACAGGTCATACACAAACATCCTGTAGACATTAATAAAAAAGAAGATTAATTTAGACGAACATGTTGAAAGTTATCTCGCCTTTGGTCCAAGTTAAACCTGGATTCATTTTGCGAGCAGTTAGCAAAACAAACACATTTTCTACATAATGCAATTCCCATCATGCATAGCTATAGATTGCTCTCTCACTGCTCCAGAGTTCATTTGCAATCAGGCCAGATTGTTCATACATGTCTAAACGTACTGAACCAAGGGAGGAAATGCTTCAGGTTCCAAAACAAACGCTCCAAACGAGCCCAGGTGTGAAAATGCCCTGAGAAAACTGAGAAATTAAAGTTCTAAGCAAAATGTTTTAAAACAGTTCTCTCTCGGAATCAGTTATTTCCTTTAAAGAAAGATGGTTAAATTCTGCATAAAACAAACCTCTGACAAAGCTCATTACACTGTTCATCCTTCATGTTTGTATATTAATTTGTCACAGTCGAATACATACGGCAGTGTGGAGAGTGCAGTAGGATTAATCCTAATACTAAACTCAGGGACTCCCAGAGGAAATGGGATTAATGTCAGACTCCAGTCCTAAAGGACCACAGCATAACCACATTAACATTCTACCTCTTTTAACCTGATTTAATCCTGTAGCTAATTAGCACAGAATAACTGTAAAGGGGTGAGAGATGCACAGAACTACATAATTAACACATCACTAAAACAAGAGCCAAAAATACAAAACCAAATCAGCAACACCAATGCAAGTCTGTCAACACCTTAAAACTGCTCTGGAACAAATCAAACTTTTCCTTACAACAAAGATGTTTCTTCACAGTGTCACAGAAAGTGATGTACGCTAGCTAGATAGCACATTCTAAGGCAGGTTCTCAACATGCAAGGAAAATACACAATGGAGCGTGCCGTTATAGGAAAATCATCAAAATCAGTTGGTTATGTAAGGAAGAACTGATGATGGGCCGTTGAATTATTAGAAAATAATACACACCCCGAGTTGGTAATGCGGCTACAAAGCGAAGCAGCTTTCTGCTTGTACCACTATAATTACTTATACCATTATTAATTACGTATACCACTAATAACTATGTATCACAGCAGATTGCAAAGTGTTTTCCTTCTTTTATACCACAGCAATTTGCCAATGCAAATACTGATCAGCAATAACATTAAACCCACTGGCAGGTGAACTGGTACCTGTTAATAGGTGAGATATATTATATTAAAGTGCACCTATTAAGGTTTTGAAACGTGCCTAATTTTGTTTTAAAGGTCTCATACAATAGATTTACACGCATCCAAGGACAAAAAAACACTTTAATGTGCTCATAATTTAAATTTCAGCATTATCTTCCCCCCCCCCCCCCCCCCAGTGTCACAAATGACTCGTTAAATGATCCGTTCTAAAGGATTCCTTCTAAACTCCTCCTTTCAGAGAGCATACTCTGCTCTAATTGGTCAGATGTCCCAGTCTGTTGTGATTGGTTTACCACTGTCGGCATGTGCCGAAAAGGAAACGCCCACTACTATAACGAGCAGCCGATGAAGACCAGAGGCGGGGCTTTTTGTTACAGACCTACGTCGGTTAGTACAGGAAGTAAGTCTGGAATTACTAACGACTCGTTTCAGCTGTTCAGAATCGGTTCCTTCATTTGGGAGTCAATAACTCAGTTTGTCGTGCGCTTTGATTTTTGAAACTTTGCAGACGTTTTTACATTCACAAACAGCTACATATAACACACTACAAGAAAGGTAATATATGAAAAACCATAATAGGTGCACTTTAATAGAAAAATGTGGTGTTTGATGCTGTCATGTGGGGTAGTAAAGAGAGAACGTAATCGTGTTTTTCATGAGTCTGTCTTCAAGTCCATGTCAAGTCTCGAGTCAGTTGTTCACGAGTCCAAGTCAAGTCGAAGTCATTTTTTTGCGACTTAAGTGCGACTCGAGTCCAGGTCGCAAATTCGAGTTTCCATCTCTGCTTAGGTTATATTATATTCTGCAGGGTTGTAATGAACATGCAATTACAGGCATAACACCAGATGTGTCTACACAAGTTTATCATGAATGAGACGACTATGTGTGTTCACAAAGAAATGGCAATTATGTAGAGGATGATTTGTAAATATAGTTACAATTTGCTAAAAAGTGTTCATTTCCCCTATGTATGGAGACTTTTGGAAAGCTGTGTAGAAATGTAACCAACACCTTCTGACCAATCAGAATTGAGAATTAAACAGCACTGTGGTACCGAGAGATAACCAAGGGAGCAATGTTTCGGTTTTAGCTTTTTAATCTTCTCTGCATCGGACAATCAGGTTATTGATTAGAAAGCATGAGTAATTAGAAACAAATTAAACATGCATGCACCACCACACATTCTGGCATCAAGGCTATGTATCTCCTGTGTTGTACATGCACAAAACCTCTGTGCTCTCTGACAAATGTTTTTTTTTCCCCACCCAATACAGACAAAAAAAAATTGTAGTTAAAAAAAAACAACTTAACTTTTCCCTAAGCATGCACACATGCAGACTCAAGGACAAATCCATAAGTACCTGAACAAGAGGAGCAACCATTCAGAGATGACCATTAGGCCAGTCAACATTGACCGCTAAAGGCAGATCAATGTCCTTTCATTGCAGACTGGATTTGAGCAGTGGTGTACAAGTGTGTGTGGGTGGGTGATTAGAGTAGGTAGTGAAACAGGCCGAGAGCTATGACAATTACAGCGGAAGGGCTGATCTGAATCGAAAACACATAACTATTCTTATTCACTGTTCTTTTGCAATTTTTCCCCCCGGTCCATCAGCTTTAATCAGTTTGCTTCAATTGTCCTAATGACTTATTTCTCCACACAAAGGGCGACCGAAGGCTCTGTGCAGGCGATGTTCAGCATGATAAAGACCTGCGGTACAGTGAATACTCCCGTTCCAGACGGATCTGATTGTGAGTTTCTGCCTGTTTTTATATTTCTCTTCTTATAGTGCATGGCACGGTATCAATAAACTCAGAAAGAAAAACACTTAAGCGGGAAATTGCAAGGAAAACGATTTTCCTAATTAACTGGTGACAATCTGAGAGACAGTTACAGCTCAGACAAAAAATTTGTTTAGTGATGAACTGCTGCCAGGAAAGTGTCAGTAATCCTGAAAACTCTCTCATTTTGTCCTCATTCAGCCAGCTCACTGAAGAGTTTTATATTAATAATTTAATGTTGTGGAACTTCTGCAAAACAAAGCCCTCCTTTGGATGCTGGACAACTTAAAAGTTGCAGCTTTACGTCTGACTGCTACAAAGCACTGACACTGGAAACTCCTTCCAAAAACGCTACACTGTAAGCTTCACCATATCAACAAACAAACAAACAAACACATTTTGCAATCTGTTTATGTGGAGCGTCTGCCATACAGGTCCCTGTGTACGCTTTTACTATACAAATAATAACATAGAATGAATGCATTAATCTAAACCTTGCAGAATTCAAACAAAGAATTCAACAGTGCCATTATACTCAACAAAACAACCTAAACAAACTAAATTATCTGTAACCATGGGAGTTTGCATGTTCTCCCCGTGCTTCACGGGTTTCCTTCGGATATTACCAGTTTCCTCCCCCAGTCCAAAGGCATGTGTTGTAGGATGATTGGAATTTCCAAATTGTCTGTAGTGTGTGAATGGGTGTGCAGTTGGGTCCTGTGATAGGTTGGCACCCCGTTCAGGGTGTCCCCTGCTTTGTGCCCCGAGTTACCTGGGGTAGTCTCCAGGCTCCCCGCACCCCTGTGTAAGATAAGCGGTAAATAAAATGGATAGACAGATGGATGGGAATTTGTCATTCAGGGAAACAGCAACTTTTGGAGAATGTGCCTCAGGAAAATCGAGAGCAAAAATGAAGCATTTATATAAAATAATAATAATTTTTTTAAAAAAATAGAATAAAGAAACAATGAAAACTGAACAGCTCGTCCTGGTCTCTAATTTGTTTTTAGCACTGCTCATACTCCCAGGCATGTGTGACCCCTGGATCATCCGGAATCAACAGCAAAGCCTTGTTTGTTCTTTGAAGACATATATGGCATGAGCATACACACTGCCTAGAGAGTGACAGATTGCTCTGTTAAACATTCACACAGAGGATGATCACAACAAGACAGCATAAAGCATTGGGTATGCAGTGAGGGTAACCAAGAGTCAAGCTACAAGTTAGAGATTCGGATGTCAGAAGACTGATCATAATGTTGTGACAAAAATGTCAGCAAATGTGTAAAATAAGGCTTCAAGTCTATGCTGCCCCCAAGTGGTACAGACAGTAGAAGAAAAAACTGTTGCTGAGATTTGGGTTCAAGATCCAGACTTGGGTTGTGGATCCTAGAGAATGGGTATGGGTCAATTTAGGGTTGAGCGATATGATGATATAATTTCGATATTGTGCTAGATTACGAGGGAGAACCCAAAGATTCCCAGAATTGTTAAAAAAATAATAATAATTAAAATAAATTCAATAAAATCTGAGCACATCACTTCTCTGGACGTTTTTTTCCGATGCTTTCCATAGATGCCTGAGCACTACAATGATCTACACAAAAATCGCTTAGGTACGCATGCCGTATTTGTATTCTGGGAATTTTTGGGTCCTCCTCATAGGGTCGTCAAAATAACAAACATATCTTACGATACTAATCCAAATCTACAGAATGAACCAAATTTACAGAAATACATGGATATAAATCAAAACAGATAAACCAGATTTTCCTCTGAATACTTTATTAATGGGAATGAATAACTGGCTATTGGGAAAAACTCAAGAACAATACAACTGGCAAGCAATTAATTCAGTGTGCCACATATTTCATCTGTTGTTCCCTAGAGCAATAAAATCATGCAAATGGAAATTGTCCTCAGAGTACTAAGAATGAACACAACATTAGGAATAAATAATTGAATTAGGAAAAAAAATCAATCATAAAATTGGGATCCAGGACTTTTCAAGCACTATTTTTCATTCAAACATATTCTTTATTTCTTCTTTCTAAATTCCATAAAAACACAACCATTTTACATACGCCACCTTTTCCAGCCACGCTGGACTAAATTTCCATTTCCCAGGCATTGCTTCGTCTTCACTGTAACATCAAGGTGAGTGACAGAAGCACTGTTGCCAACACCTTTCACTGAAAGTTGCTCAATGTCGCTCGATCATGTCATGGCTAATTAGCATATTCATTACATCATCACATATATTTGCATTCTGCCGAGTGTCAACCCTTTGCATCTGTTTGGATCTTTCCTACTCTGTGCTCACATAGTGTATTTTAATATAGCCAAATTCCCAATTAAGCTGTTCTCGTTTACATATTTTTCCATTTCTGTCAACAATGGAACGAGTATGAAATAGGGACTGAAACACGGCCCATTAAGACTACATGTGAACCAGCAGTCACTTCCAAGCCATTTACAAGCCTCTGCTCTGCACTGCTAAGATCCCGATTTCTTAACCATGATATCATCCGACAAAATCACCATACACACACACACACACACACACACACACACACACACACAAAGTAAAAGACAATGGCTGTGTTGTGGTTTCAGCTGTGTCAAATGATCACTCAGAGAGAAAGTTAGAAGCAAATAAATGTACTGCTGAGAGAGCGAGAGCGAGAGAGAGAGAGTGTGTGTGTGTGTGTGTGTGTGTGTGTACCTGCAACACGAAAGCACACGCGGGGCAGTACTGGTGACTCTCTTCTACGGAAAGTTGCTAAGGTTTGCCCAAAAAGTCGCTACATGTATTTTGAGGGAAAAGGAAGTCTGAAAAGTGGAGCTGTTTCTGTTCAAATGAGTGAGTGAATAGCGGGAGGAGAGGGAGAAGGAGGGGCTGCAGCGGGGTGTCATATTTTGAGTGAAAGGATCGTATCCGTGTTCTGTCAAAAAGAAACACTTTAAAGTTATTCAGCGATTTCGTATTTATTGACTTTTTATAAGTCAAGCACTATTTAAGCACCACTAGATAGAAAATCGCTATTTTCAAGGTTTTCCAATTCTCACATTTCAAAAAGCCAAATTCAAGCACCTTGAACACTGATTTTAGTATTTACACACAGCAGTTAGCATAACGTTAGCTCGCATTGTAGCAAAAAGGAAATCTTTAAAGATTAAAGTACAGAATTTAGGTTAAATGAAGTGTCACTAACCTTTGTGTATTCTGCAAAAGCAGCGAGATGTATCGTTTTAGCCAAAATAGTATCAACTGCTGCACATATGTTACTTACAGCACTACCGTTTCAAAAATACACTGGCATCGGCGGTATTTTGAAGCTTTATTATTGTGAAACTCCAGAGCCTGCTTTTCTGGGATACCTCTGGGATATATATATATATATATATAAATAAATTACAAGGTGACTAGAAGCAACTGTTAAAATTCTGTACTTTGAAATTGTAAAATATTAAAAATGTAAACACATTTTTAAATCTTTTGTTTTAGTGTTAAATGCTTTATTTACTTTTTATTAAAAAACATTTTTAAAAAAATAAAATTGTTTATTAATAAACAAATGTATAATTATTTATATCCCTTTTTTTTTTTTAATGCAACACTACTGTATTGCTGGCTGTGTTTGCAAACCTAGATCATAATATATACCATTTACCATTGAAATACCTTTGAGAATGTGGTCACAAAACAATCTGAGCTGAGCTCTTTACATAGCTAAAATGTAGCCTATAATGAAATGGTTAAAAATATTAAGGAAACATTTATAAAAAACAAAAACAAACAAACAAAAAAAACGAGTCTAGGATATGCAAGCAAAATGTAAATGCTCCATACTGACGAGAGATATTATGGAAGATAAAAAGTAGAGGGCACGGTAACCAATTTAAAAGTTTGCATTTCCCATTAAAGGACACACAAAACTCCACAGACCAAAGCTGAGGATCGAACCAGGGACCCTGGACCTGGGAAATGGCAATGTTACACTGTGCCAATGAAGCTCTGATTTCAACTTATCCATAGAAAATAGAATTGGAATATAAAGTGAAAAATTAAATAGGACAAAATCAGTCTCCAGAGCTGCAATTGAGAGGATCTTAGGCTTTTCAAATGATATGATATTTATGTAGACATAGGCTGGGCTTACATTCACAAACATTACATTCAGAAAGAGAATTACACTTGAACTAATGTCATTTCATTCATTTTCCACCATTATTTATATCTTAGCATGAAATATTTGACCATTTGTGTTCCTTCTTATATTATGTCCTGTAGTATACAATGCTTTTTTTCCCCCTACAGTGTATGCAATGTGTCTGCTGCTGCATTTTCTAGCTTTAGTAACACTGAATTATTTTGTGGAATAGATGTGGAATAGATTCATCATACCAGATCAAGTCATTTTAAAACCACATCTACATCATGCTCAGCAGAACTGCACACTCAGCAATTCTGCTGAAGTTGCAAGAAAAGGCCAAAATATAATGGCCAAGACAAAAATGGACTAGTAGCTTGATCTGCTTGCATTGTAGGGGAGACTGAAGTCCTGCATAAGAAATGCACAGTGTTATTTACGTGCAAGAGAAAAACGTGTGCTTAAGCTGCTCAGACGATGTAAAAGAAGTTGAAGGCAGTTAGAAAAGCAGAGTGGTCATTTAAAGAATTGGTGAATATACACCACATTCAGAAAAGGAAATGCAAACTATCAGATGTTTGCAATCAGATTACAGGTAGAGTTTGTAAAAATAACAATAAAATAAAAAAAAGGGAATACCATCAGGATTACATTTTTTTTTTTAAACCAAAGAAATTCTTTTAACAACGCTATATAGACAGCTACTTGTTTATAACTCTGGTTCTCTCTTGCCACAACATGAGCAACCTCCTGGTGCATGCACAATAAATTTTGCGCAAAGTTAAAGGGGACCTATTATGCAAAATTCACTTTTACACGGTTTTTGAACCTAAATATGTGTCGGCAGTGTGTGTACACAACCATCCTATAATGATATAAATCCACCCACTACTTTTATTATATTCCCCATAAATCATGAACAGTGTCTCAAAATGAGTCGTTCGCGTTTTCTATCCAATGTGACGTCACGTGGGCCCCGCGCACACCTGGTGACGGACTCTGCCCTATAAGCATAGCTCCTCCTCTGAGTGAGCTGCACGCAGTCCGCCATGTTCTCCGCGCTGGAGCAGCTACAGTGATAAGAAGAATGTCTCAGCTTCGTAAGCTTTGAAAGTGTTCTGTTGTTGGCTGTAAGAATGAACAAAAGAGTCTTCATGTACTCCTGGCATCAGAACCACTGAAGATGCAGTGGAGAAGTTTTATTTTTGAAGGAAATGTGCCCCAAAAATAGCTACATTCATGTACGTTTTTCCGAATCATTTACACCAGACTGCTTTGTGAACGAGGGTCAATACGAAGCAGGGTTTGCTGAAAAGTTGATTCTCAAAGATAGATCAATACCAACTGTTCGTGATGAAGCACCATATCCAGAAAACCTCATTACGTTAATGATTAAATTTTTTATGAAGTCATTTGTAACTGTAACGGAATACATTTTTAAAGTAATCCTCCCAACCCTGCTTAACACACACTGTTAATACCACATTTCACTCTGATAAACAACACACTACATGGCTTTTGCTACAAATTAATTGTCAGTGCTGCCTTCATTTTGCCCTGAAGGATATACAAACTTTTATACTTGACCATATTGTTTGTTTCTTGGCCACCCTGGATACCATTATTAGCCATTATAATGTGGCTACTATCAATTTTAAGGATCATTAACACTTTTATTGTCCCCTCTGGAGTATTAGAACAGCAAGGCCAGTTCTGTTGTTTTTTGCTATACACTAAATCCAGCTGGATTTGAAATCAAAAGATGAAAATGAGACGACAGATCAGAATTTCAACTTTCATTTCCTCATATTTATATCTAGTGTGTTAAACAACTTAGAACATGTCTACTCTTAGGCATGTCTATTTTTGGTTTGAGGCCTGTGTTTTACTTGTGAAGACCGCATTTGTTACTAAAAAGGATAAACCAACATAAAAACCAGAGAGCTGTCTATGGGAGAAAAGCAAGCCATTGTGAAGCTGAGAAAAGAGGAAAAATCTATCGAAGCTATTCCAGTACAAAAAGAAAGAAACCCCTGGTGTACTAACAACCAGACATCGAACAGATCGGCCAAGGAAAACAACTGCAGTTGATGACAAACATTGTGAGAGCTGTGAAGTAAGTGTACTGAAATCTGCACTTACAGCTGCTTGCTGTCTCTTCAGCTTATCTCTGTACTCTTCCAGCTCCTGCAGGTTCAGATCTGGGGGAAGTTTCTGCAAGCAGAGAGAAGCATCACAAATTCAGTATACTAAATGTTCTGAGGAAGAAAGTAAAACAACAATCATCCAAATTTTGGCCCAAATTCAATCCACCTCTCAATGGATCTCTTCAAAAGTGGTCAAGTTTTGAAAAATGCTGACGTATGCACAATTATCTATATAAAATGTAATGATACACAATGATTCTGAAGGACATTTTAAGTAATAATGCACAGCATTTCCCACCTAAATAACAATAAGTTCCAAATAAAGAAAGCAAGGCATGAATAAGAGGAATTACTTTCCCCTTGCCTGGTCTCACTCATTTATAATGCAGTTTGTGATGCATCACCAAATCTAATGAGATTTCACACCCACAATAAATGGATAATCCATCAATCCTGGATTTGGCTACAATCTTCACACAAAGTCCACACGCACGGGTGGTTGCAAAACTCTGCGTGTGTCGCAGAAATGCAGTGTCAGGGCTCTTCCTGCTCATATGATTGAGAAGGTTATGGCTTCACTAGTGCCTTGAGAAAGTGTGGTAGATTTTGGACTCGGCAGGCGGTCCAGGGAGTTTATACAGGTGTTAAACTGAGCAAACACACCTCAAGTTCGTACTGCACCATGTCAGTGGAGTCGTTGGAGTAGTACACCTCCTCTATGCTGTCAATGATCTCCTGCTCAGCCTGCGGATCAATAGGCTGCTCCCTCAGCTCTCTCAGCTCCTCCTGAGAGACAAACAGAGAGAGAGAGGTGAACGAGAGAGAGAGAGAGAGAGAGAGAGAGAGAGTGCGAGAAAGAGAGAAGTAAATGAATACGGATGAACTAATGCTTATTCAGAGTCAGCATTATTTTTCTGGCATATGATCGTGGGAGAAAATACAGCATTTCCCCACAGAACTGCGGTCTGGTGCACCATTTCTGCTGCTAAGCACTTAATACTGCTACCCTGAGGGGAAACTCCTTATGGATCTCCATAAGGATTAACACAGCCACATCAATATCAGCAGAAAAACATAAGCAGACACGGGGCTTTGCAGACTTTGAAGAGTGATGCTGGGAAGCAGACCTACATGATGGAATTCTGGTTAAGAAATAAAAACAGAAGGTGAGAACAACATGGGGCGGAAGGAGTCAAAAGCAGCCCCCTACCCTCCCCACCCCTTTCCAGTCTTTCAGATTCAAAGCACTGCACAGTTTAGAGCAGGGAACATCGACAAATCAAAACAAGCAAACAAATGTTTCAAGAATGTTTTTTAATGGCTGTAGTAGCTGTAGTACCTTCTGATTTTTATTAACATGAACTATAGCAGCTTCTGTAGCAGATCCATGCACTGATTCTATCCACCAGAAAGCCGCTTACAAGGTAAAAGTTTTCACAATCTGATGAGTCAATTGGCAACATGACTCATTTTAAAAAATGTAAGGTTTAAAGACAATTGGAAAGAGAACTGTGTGTAAATTCTCCACTTTAAGTTAAAAACTGACGTCCCATCTGATCAGAGTCCATGGCACTAGTCAAAAGAGGCAACAGGAAGCACCACAAAAACAAAAAATACCCACTTTAAATGGATGTCTTATACATGTACAGCCATAAATGAATCACTAATGATTAAGCATTAAAAGATAACCGTTTCTCATCACTCAGTCATGTTAGATTCAGAAATTGTATGCAGCTGGACCTATACACATTTTAGTGGAATACTCTTGGATTAGCATTTGGCCACAACACCACCTGACTCATTACATGAAATGCATCACAGCAATGGGTCTCATTTATCAAGTTGGATACAAACAGATTTATGTGTGAATCGTTTGTATGAGCGTTAACACTGAATATTTAGTATTCATGAAAATCCCATAAATTAAAGGGGGAAAAGGGGAAAAAAAATCCTTTTGTATTCTATTCCTGCTCATGAGCGTTGTGTATAAATTAAGACTAACTAATGCAAAGCTCAGCTGGTCGGCTTCAAATCATATAACTTGTGATGAGTCACTGCATTTTTATATATGGATTACTCTGTCAAGTTTAAATCGCTTATTTATCTCAAACAAACAAACAAACAAACAAACAAACAAACAAATAAATAAATAGAGTTTTTAGACCAGTCATTTCATATAGAACTGAATGGCATATTCTAAAGACAAATAGTTTCAGAGGAAATGCTGGTGTATGAAAGAAGGATGGGCTGGTTAGTGCAGACGGCAACCGTAAGCCAAGGTGGTGCAAAAGGCACAATTGATATTACTGAAAGAATTAGCATATGATGCCCTTAGGAGGCAAAGGATATTTTGAGTGGGTGAAAATTGGCTTAATTGGTTCTGTTTGCCATGGCATCTGGTCAGTTTTAAAAAGCTCGGTCATACTTTGCCCTCCCTCGGGTGCAGAAAGACTCTGTTGATTAGCAGCAATACTTATTTTTAACTCAGTTTTTGTGTCAAACCATTTTCAATGATACCGAATTTACCTCTATAATTTCCCTCCATATTTTGGCTATTTCAGCTGGATACAGTGCTAAATAATTTTGTTTTATATTTCCCTGTAAACATGAGTCAAAAGTACATCAACTTCTGCCTCAGAGAAATTCTTCTCTTTTTAGCCATTTAGCAACCATTTTGTGCTTTCCACTTTGTGAACTTGGCCTTTTTAATGGAGTTTTGCAGGCATCAAGAAACACAAATTAGCTGTGGCGTGCACGCACATGGTAATATACAGGTGACTGCCATTTATCAGCATGTGTGTGTACATGGTACACTATAATGGACCGGCATCCCATCCAGAGTGTATTCCCACGTCGTGCCCAATGTTCTTGAGATGGGCTCCGGATCCACCATGACCCTAACTAGGATGACCCTGAAAGCACTGACTAAAGAGAAAGAATAAACAGTGAAACAATAAAAATGTGAGAGAAATGTGGACTTTCATTCAGTTAGCCTCTATAAGCATTTTCAGTTTTCCTGCTGTTCATTCTACTTTTTTTTCAGTCTTTGTTGTCTTTATATTTTCCCCATTTCTGAAAGGTGGATTTCATTGCTGGTAATGTTTTAGCCAAAACAATTTTATAGCCACCTCTGTGCTTATTATTTTAAAGAGCTGTCGACTTTCAATTTTATCTGTTTCCCAGATACCACTGACTCCTAACTTGGTAAACAGATGTTGACTGTTTTTAAATCATTAAACACCTTAATGAGGCACATTCAAATACAAATAGCATTAATTAGAGAACATCAGAGGGTTCAAAAGTTTTAGATCACACTTAACTCAATTGCTGTAATATTTAAGCCATGGTGTTATGTTGTTTTGTTTAACAGTGAAACACCATTAAATGTACAAATATGTAAATTTTTCTACACAGAAACCAGTGAGGTTGCAAACATTTGTACTCAACTGCGTTCGCTTATAACAAGTAAGGTCATTTTAGCGACACTATGCTACAATGTTACACCGACTATGCAACATGGGGGGTGATATGGACACAGGACAGTAACTGAAGCAATCTGGTTCGAGTAGTCCAACAGTATTAGTAGTTGTTGTTGCTGTAGTAGCTGTTCCCAGACTATAAAAAGGTTTGATTGATAGGCCTGTTTATAGATTTTGACTGGTGTTTACCAACGCTCACTGGCCCATTGTACTTTTCCTAGCAGTCCCGGTGCAGCAGAGGATACAAATTGTTGATAGGTAAAAGTACTGGAACATTATAAAAAGGAAAGCCTGTCAGAAACAAAGACAGCAGAAGGTGAACAGGCGCAACACAAGACGATGGATTAAGGCATTATTTTTTAAGCAAAGATGGAAAGAAAGGAATCCAGAGCCAGCACAAACGGGAACAAGGAAATTCATTTACAAAGAGTCTGCAAATTAAAATAAGCTCCACTGCTGATGGAAGAGAGGTGCATGTTTTTGTAAATAGCAGCTAAGTTCAGAGTCATTTTTAAAACTGTGCTGAAAAAAAAGGGAGGAAAAAAAAGAAGCAGTAATTTGGAAAATCAGTCTAACCACTATCTCAGTAATTTAAGGTTGCAGCCCAGAGGCACCAGGCAATCTCTTGTTCAATAAGAACAAACAACTGTGGGAGCAAAAAACCCCAGGATGGTTCCTGACTGTCATCTCAAGTCTCATGAGAGAAACAGACTGAACATACCACTGCAGTGAAGAAGTGGACATTTGCCCAATAAGTGAGCCAAGCTACTACAGAATCAAGACACTGGGGATTACAAGATATTCTATTTGCCTGCTGAAATGCAATTTTTGAATCTGCCCATAAGAAAAGTCAGGATATTACTAGGTGGGAATTTGGCGTATCTATAAAGAGAAAATGTAATCAATTCCAACACACACATGCTGTGCAGGCTGCCCATGACCATACACTGTCTCATAACACTTATTCACGTTTTACCACAGTATTGCTGAATTCTACATTCCGATTGGAAAAAAGGTGATTAATTAGAAACAGCTAACACAGGTACTTGTATAGCAGATGCCCCTTAATCTAAATCATTGATATGATCAAGCTTTTTACAAGGAGATGATCATGTATTATTTTTGGAAGGAGTCTCCAGTGTCAGTTCTCTGTAACCTTCAGAAGTAACCCTAAGTGGTTATAACATAAGTGCTAACAGGACGTTCCACATAGATAAAACGTATGAAATGTCAATTTTTCATGAATTATAAAACTGTAATCACTGCCAAATTGTTGCAGTATAAAGAGGAATAAAACACACAAGGGCATGCTGTTATAGAAAAATAATCAACTTTGTGTCTCATACCACTACATCATTGATTATTTTCCAATAACAGCATGCCCTGGCTTTATACATTTATACAGGAAGACAAGAAACACAGCCTTAGAACCATCTTTTAGACAAGCACCTTTGCGTTTCTGAGGCTCTCAAGATCCCAGCCATCACTTGTAGTCACAATCAGTGGTGAATGGTACTATATTTCATATCGTCACTGATATCATTATCACAATAAATACCAAAAAATATTGTGATATAGTTTTAAGTCCATATCACCCATCCCTACTGCCAACCCTACAATTAGTGGACAACCGGCTGTATCACCTGAGCCACAGCCGCCCCCACACCAGTTGTCTATTCTTTTCTGGTAATAATTTATTTATAATTCCGCTGTCACCCTGGACATCATCTTTTCCATGCACTTCCCCCCAGCAGAAGACTCTGAGCTATGAAAGCCAACACGACAAGGCACATGGTCGTCCTGGATGAGTGCGCCTGCCAATTGCAGCAACTGTAATGTCAAGCATCCTGAATATGGCTGCAAACTGTACTGACATTTAAAAACCATCAACATCACACTCTATGGGTAATAATATTGTGAATTACCCCAAGAGAATGATTATTCAGTAGGAATTCAGAAAACACTTCAAAATGGCTGAGACACTGCGTGCACAATATAGCTCATAGGGAATGGATTCAGACTCATCTAACGCCTTTATCTGTTCTCTTTTGATGACATCACCTCCTTGCACCTACCAGGGCGAGTGTGGGGGTGTGTTTGGGGAAGGAGGTAGTGGAGGTTTTGGGTTTAATGCATTTATGTGCCGGAGACAGGGGAGTTTGAGTAGAATGAGTCATCAGTCAGAAAAAGAAAGAAAGAAATACACTAAGAGAAAGCAGTGATGTGTAAAACCTTCAGATGACTGACTTCTGCTTAAGACTTCAAAATGACTTTTCCCCTCAGATGTGCTATAATCTTTATAAGGCTAGTGTCTTTTCGAGTTGTTTGTTTTGAAGAAAAGTTGCACAAGTCAAGTTCTCATCAAGAGAGGTTCACAGGGCCCTCGCTCAATTTTCTTCCCAAATGTGGATGCACAAATTATAGTGCGATGCCTCGTAGCTGAACAACCCTGTCCTTCAATGTGAATACCTCTCATCCCTCCATTCCCCACGCACAGAGGAATAAACATCATTTGCACATAAAAGGCGCCGTCACGTCTGTGAATCAATCAAAGTTGTTAAACTCAAGTGCTATTAAATGCACCTGATCAAAAAAAATATGACTATGTTCTGTTTCATTTAAAAGGACAATAAAAAAAAAAATCATGTTGAGATGAGAGGCGAGGGAAACAATGTTGTGTTTATGCAGGCGGCCCTCTGTCGGTCATTCACAACCTCGTGAGGCCAAGTCACATGGACAGCTAAGTGACCACCGTTTGAATTGGTTTGTTTTGGCTGTTTTTGGCATCTCGAGTTGCTCTGCTGAGTTCTGCAATTTTGCCATAGCAAATACAAAGCCATCTTAGAAAAGCAATTATACATCCAGGACATAAACTATATTCATTTTTAATGTATTACTTATTCATCTGTAGTAAATAATTCAAGTGTTTCTGCTGCATTAACTGCTTTACTAAATTAAATTACAATCTAATCTTAAACCACATGACTACAGTGCCATCTACTGGGGGGAAGGGAAAAAAAATAAAAAATAAATAAATAAAAGTCAGTCCAGGGCAATATGATGATTATAATCGTGATATTGTGACCAATTACGCCACAGAACTCTTTTTTGAGATTTAGGTATCAGTATTTTCATAACAATTCAAAAATTGTAAAACAGATGATAAATATGCTAAAATATTTTACAGATTTATTTTTCTAATTTCATTGTACTTCTTTATAGCAATTATTTTATTTCATTATTTAAACACTGCTTTTCAGCGTTAAATTATTTGTTATGTGCAGATATTTTGCTTTAACTCAGTATTCCACAGGTTTTTTTCCTTCACTTGATAATGAGCTGATAATGATAATGAGCCATTATTAGTCACATATACATTACAGCACAGTAAAATTATTTTCTTCGCATATTAGATGCAATGTTAGGAAGGGGGTTCAGAGCATAGGGTCAGCCATGATACAACGCTGTTAGGGTCAAAGGTCTTGACAGAGGGTTAAGGGTCTTGCTCAAGGGTCCAACAGTGGCAGCTTTGCAGTTCTCATCAGTAATCCAGAGCCTTAACCGCTAAACCTTCCCTGTCCCACTTACACCAAACTTACACCATTCAGCCACTACATCAACACCACTGGCAGGTGAAGTGAATAACATTGATTATCTCGTTACAATGGCACCTGTCACGGTGTGAGATTTATTAGGCAGTTACTCAAAGTTTATGTGTTGAAGCAGAAAAAATGGGCAATTGTAAGGATCTGAGCAACTTTAACAAGGGCCAAACTGAGATGGCTAGACGACTGGGTCAGAGCATCTCCAAAACAGCAGGTCTTGAGGGGTGTTCCCAGTATACAGTGATTAGTACCCACCAAAAGTTGTTCAAGGAAGGACAACAGGTGAACCAGCGACAGGGTCATGGGCATCCAACGCTCATTGATGCATGTAGGGATAACCCGCCCTGCCACACTGCTAAAATTGTTCAGGAATGGTTTGAGGAACATGACAAAAAAGTTGACGGTGTTGACTTGGCCTCTAAATTACCCAGATCTCAATATGATCGAGCATCTGTGGGATGTGCTGGATAAACAAGTCTGATCCATGGTTGGCCCACCTCGCAACTTACAGGACTTAAAGGATCTGCTGCTAACGTCTTGGTATCAGATACCACAGCACACCTTCAGAGGTCTTGTGGAGTCCATGCCTCGACAAATCAGAGCTGTTTTTGCAGCACACGGGGGACCTACAAAATATTAGGCAAGTGGTTTTAATGTTATGGCTGAAACAGCTGTATCATGGGGCATGGCTTTATCATGACAGATTATGTAATATAGAAAAGTCTGGTTATCTGCTTTTTCTGCCATATTGCTCAGCCCTATTCTTTGTTTCATCATTGGTCATGACTATACAATGATATGAAATACTGAGCAATAGCAAATAATGTCGAGTTCAGTAGAATTACACAAGACACAGAATTACACAACAGTGAACAACTCCACAGCACACATTAACTAAACAGACAAGAGTGTATAGGGTGGGTATGAACTGAATGTGACTAAGCTGTAATTAGCATAAAAACAATAGCAATATGATTTAACACATTTTCTTAGGTTACAATATCTAAAGCACAAATAAAGGGAACTGATAAGTCACAGTCCAACAGTCAGTACTGACAAATACCTACCAGTAGTGAACACATAAAACAGGTTCAAGAGGTTAAAAACAAACTTCCTGCTTTCTGAGTGTATTGTAATGGATTTCTATATGACCCCAGGACAGACTTGGTATTGTTCACAGGTGTGAATGGGGTCAAAAGCCTCTTGGGGAGGCATATTGATCTCATCACTCAATCCACTGCCAGTGGTGGTCAGGGAGTCATATTAGAGGTCTACCGATTGATCGTTTTTGCTGGTTAATCAGCACCGATAACCAATTGCTGGAATTACGGTTATGGGCAAAATTCCACACCGATAGTCCCGGTTGTGTCCGTTGTGGGAGTGGCTGAGAAGGGACCACTGTCATTATACAGTGCTAAAGCGGCCTCTGGGGAGAAATAAAAATAAAATTTTTAAAAATCACTGATAAATTTTGTTGTGTTATTTGAAGTGGGTACCCCCCCCCCCCCCCCCATTAATTTTGAGTGTCTCTATTTTTATTTGCTATTTAGAGTGTTACTTTTTGGTTTAATTTGAATGTAGAACAGTACAGTACATATTCATTTTACAGTTAGTACTGTTTACTTTTGTATTAAAGTTCAGCAGTATTTTACTTTGAGTGTTATGTTTTCATTCAGTATCAATTTTAAAAGCCATCAGTTGATTAATCGGTTAACTGCAGGTACTGCCCATTTTAGTTATCGGTAAAATCCACTAACGATAGACCTTTGACTCATATGGCCACAACATCTGCAGTGTGAATGCTAAAGTGTCCCCATGCTCTTCGACAACCAGGTTAATGTTGCTGGAACCCTCAAAGTAAAACTCACCACCAATATAATGATCTGAGTAAAAGTGTTAATAATTTTATTTTTAAAAACATTTTTTTAAATAATAAAAAAACCCACAATTCAGAAACTACTCAAGCAGCATGCTACCCGTTATGACGATGCAACAGAAATGAACGATGTGTAACAGGTATAACTGAAAGACAATAATTCTCTTTATCCCTAATTAGACATCAAAAAGCCTCGCAGGTGCTCAGTGTGACTTCATGAGCTGAAATTTAACTCCAATTCATTACAAAATTAAAGAATGCTCCACTGCACAATCTCCATGGCCTCCATCATTATCCATCTGGTGTATGACTCAAAGCGAGTGGCCCTGTGCCATGAGACAAAGTATCTGACCTCTAAAATAACACATCTCAGTACAATACACAAGATGTATTGAGATAATTTATATAAAATATATTATATATATATATTTTATAAAATGTATATATATATATAAAAAATACACACAAATTTAAGATAAATAAATAAATTTGCGCTATACACCAAAGACATTTGGGTTTGAGATCAAAAGATGGATATGAGACAAGAGTTTAGGATTTTTTCCTGGTGTTTACATCTAGGTGTGTTAAACTAAATAAAACACAGAACCTTTTGTATCAGACCATTCAATTATTATGCTAGCAAAAGAATAGGAACAGATAAGTATTGAAGTAAATAACTCTTAATATTTGGTTGCATATCCCTTGCATGTAATAACTGCATCAAGCCTGTGACTCACTGACATCACCAGATTGTTGGGTTCTTCTTTTGTGATGCTTGTACCACAGCTTCTTTCAGTTGTGGTCTGTTTCAGGAGGTTTCTCCCTTCAGTCTCCTCTACAGGAGGTGAAATGCTGCTCAACTGAGTCAACCACCCCCCCTAATTGGATGGGGACAAACTTTCAGTAACATTTTTTCAATTTTTTTTTTACAAAATCCACAAACTGAATGTTACAAATATAAATTTCAGACTAAAACTTTACTGTGACTTTACACTGCCTTTAGGCATATCGTATTACTTAGGTTTACTTTGATCGTACTGTTTTAATGTGACATTACACATCTTACACTGTTTATCGCCTCATCTACACTGCGAGTGAGGAGCAACGCGGCCTTGTTACAAATAGATCCATCCCGTTATAATAAATGACATAATTTATACTGCAAGTGCGCATAATACAGCATATAATGACAATAAACATGACTTAAACTAAACCTTTTAAGGAACTCGCACCAGTTTCCCCAAACCCTTGCACACAGAGGAGCATTTTGGATATAAACATAAATTTGTGCTCATGCATCACTGTCGTGCTTCCATGCTACACACTTTGAAAAATTTGCAGGTTAAAATATTCATTTAATATAAAATGCTCCCATGCCTCAGAGAACACACACAGAGTGTGATCCGTTATAAGTTATGAAGGATTCACTGTTGAATGACGGAATGACTCAGCACTGTCATTTTACCATCAGTTTGACCGATACAGTTAGTATTATGCTTATTTACAGCTCACCTGGTGAAGATTGCTAAAGATCAGTATCTTTATATTGTACAGATGAATATTATTATTGGCTGATAATGCGAGGTGTTTTTTAATGTTTCATATTATTAGTTTGCTGTTTATGCTATATTATTTCACTGTTCTACTGTTAATAACTGATGATCAATCTGACTGTACTCAGCATATTCAATGTTCTTTGTTTCTTTCTGTAGAACCACATATATTTGACCACCTATTATTCTGTGAACATGTAAAGTTTCAAGAAGTTTGGATTAAAGACAAGCTGAAGATGTGCATTCTAACAGATGACTCACAGTGATCACCAATTTAAACTAGTGATACAAAGCCTGCAACTTCATTACAAAGTTGGTCCTTCGAACCGGATGGTGACTACTGTGTATAAAGATGGCTCCAGTTCCTTCAGACAGAGACTTTAATGCAGAAGATGTTCGTCCATGCCGCTTAAGGCACCCTCTTGTCTGTCTAAATGAGTATGAGATTGACCTCCTTTATCGAAACAGAGGGAGAAATATGGAGAGATCCGCCGAGATGACGCCTCTCCCACAGTTCCCCACGCCGTCCAAAGACGGCATGAAATAAATGCCTTCAGCCTCAGGACATATTCCTTTCTATGAGAACACCCCATTCCCAGCTCAGTGAACTCCACTTATCTTTGAGGCCTTTCAGCAGCTCCAGGAGGATAATAGGAGGTTACATCAGACTGTGATGGATATGCAGTGCTGAATGGATAAAAGTGGTGTTCTATTACTCCATTCCTCTTTGCAAATATCACCAAAGCATCAATTACAGTGGCAAGAAAAAGTATGTGAACCTTTTGGAATTTCATGGTTTTCTGAATAAATTTGTCATGAAATGTGATCTGATCTTCATCTAAGTCAAGGGTATTGACAAATATAATGTGTCTAAAATAATAACACAAAATAAATTCTGATCTTTCATGTCTTTATTGAGAACAACCAAAAAAAACTCATAGTGCTTGTGGAAAAAGCATGTGATCCCTTGAGTTAATGACCTCAAAAAAAGCTAATTGCAGTCAGGTTTTAGCACACCTGGAGTCTCGTTAAGAAATTGATTTGGAGGTGTGGACTACAGCTACTTTGACTGATAAAAACCCCTCAAACTTTTGGCGTTTGCTCTGCACAAGAAGCACACACTTATGTGAGCCATGCCTCGCCAAAAAGAGCTTTCAGAGGATCTACGATCAAGAATTGTTGACTTGCATAAAGCTGGCAAGGCATGGCAAAGGCAAAGCGATTTCAAAGACTTCACCAGTCTACAGTTTGGCAAACATTCTACAAATGGAGACACTTTGGGACTGTTGCCACTCTACCAAGAAGTGGACGCCCAGTCAAAATGACACCAAGAGCACAACGACGACTCATCACTGAGGTAAAGAAACAACCCCGAATTACACCCAAAGATTTGAAGGCATCATTGGAACTGGCTAACATCTCTGTTCATGAGTCTATAATACGTAAAACATTGAACAAGCAGGGTATCTATGGCAGGACACCACGGAGGAAGCCACTGCTTACTAAAAAGAACATTGCTGCACGCCTGCAGTTTGCAAAAGAGCACATTGACACTCCACAGCGGTATTGGCAAAATGTTTTGTAGACTGATGAAACTAAGATTGAACTATTTGGAAAAAGCACACAGCACTACATCTGGCGTAGAAAGGGCACGGCATATCATCATGAAAACATCATCCCAACTGTAAAGTATGGTGGAGGAAACATCATGATTTGCTGCATCAGGGCCTGGCCAGCTTGCAATTATTGAGAGGAAGATGAATTCCCAAGTATATCAGACAATTCTTCAGGATAATGTGAGAATGTCTATACGTCAGCTGCAACTGTGTAGAAGTTGGGTGATGCAACAGGACAACAACCCAAAACACCAGAGCAAGTCCACAACAGAACGGCTTCAAAAAACAAAATCGGCCTTTTGGAGTGGCCAAGTCAGAGCCCAGACCTCATCCCAATAGAAATGCTATGGAATGACTTCAAGAGAGCCATACACATGAGACATCCAAAGAATATGACAGAGCTAAAGCTGTTCTGCCAGGAAGAATGGGATAAAATTCCTCCTGAACGATGTGCAGGTCTGATCCACAGCTACAGGAAGCGCCTGGTTGAGGTTATTGCTGTCAATGGGGGGTCAGCCAGTTATTAATTGTAAGAGTTCACTTACTTTTTCCACTGCCATTTTCAATGTTGAATGAGTGTGTTCAATAAAGACATGAGGGATCAGAATTTATTTTGTGTTATTATTTTAGGCACATTATATTTATCAATAGTCTTGACTTAGATGAAGATCAGATCACATTTTATGACAAATTTATTCAGAAAACCATGAAATTCCAAAAGGTTCACATACTTTTTCTTGCCACTGTAGTAGATGATATTTCATATATACTCGATCAGAAATCAATTAAAGAGGATCAGAAAGAAGACTGGGCACGCCTACCACCACCAGTGACAGTAGATAATAGACCTAAAGGTTAAGTCAGGTATCACAGATGTTATGGAAGAGATAAAAGAGCGAATTAGCAAACTAGAAATGAAACGATCCTCTGCTCCACCCGCTCCAAAGTATCAACATCCTAATGATGATTCAGAGGATTCAGAATGGTGTTCAAATTCTATCAATGCTGCAGCCCCTCCTTCGTTACCGCAAAAAGAGACGATCTTTTCATTGACTCACGACTACATAGTCAAGAGAGAATATATAGGGGTCCTAAGGCTTCTATCCCAGACTTCAACTATGATGACCCTAGAGAGTTTGCAAGGCGTAGCATATCTCTGGAAAATATCCCTCTCCCTGATGCCACAGAGAGATTTAAGTACCAAATTCTGTTAGATCATCTGAAGTTTGAAGAAGCCTTCTGATTGCAGATTCTTACAGTAACTCTCTGTACCCTTATTCAGACACAATGGCCTCTCTCATTCAACATTACAGTGAGCCTCACCAACTGGCCTTGAGGAGAATAGCAGAGTTACTCTATTCAATCAGGAGATTCCTTTGGGTTTCGTAAATATGCATTGAGCGTTAGAACACTAGTTGCAATGTTGCAACAACTGCCAGAAGGTTATATTGAGACCACTAAGAGGCAGAGGCAACAATAGAAAGATGGTAGAAAAGGTAGCAGACCAAAGACTGTGCTACTAGGTTCTACCCAAACTGCTGCTGAAGTGCCTTTAGCAAACAAAAAAAAAACACCACAGGTGTATGATGAATCTAGAATGTACTGCCCTTACTGCATCAATAAATCAAACAATTTGAATGAATGTTCTAACTGATCTCAGCTCACTACAGAGCAGCAGAAACAGTGAGTACTAAGCAAGCGGCGCTGTTGGAGACGTGGCTGCAACCATCAAGCTGCACGATGTCATCTAAGAAGTACCTGTAGCAACTGAAGAGGCGAGCTTCTGAATGCGCTCCATGAGGTCAATGCCAAATTCAATTCAGTTTTATTTGTATAGCGCTTTTTACAATAGACATTGTCTCAAAGCAGCTTTACAGAAATATCAACACGGTATACAGATATTAAAGGTGCGAATTTATCCCAACTGAGCAAGCCACTGAGTGGCGACGGTGGCAAGGAAAAACTCCCTAAGATGTTTTAAGAGGAAGAAACCTTCAGAGGAACCAGACTCAGAAGGGAACCCATCCTCATCTGGGTAACAACAGATAATGTGAAGAAGTTCATTATTGACTTATATGAAGTCTGTATGGCCTTAGGAGCAGCCGTAGTCCCAGCAGTCTGCAATTGGAGAATATTTGAGCTCCATCCAGAGGCAGAAAGGATCTGGATCTCTAGTATCTCCATAAAATCGTGTGTGGCTCGGCAGAAGGAGAGAGGGAGAGAAAAGATTATTAGGACTGGGAATTAGTATAATAGAAAGTCTAGTCAGGGTAGGCTTGAGTAAACAAATACGTTTTAAGCCTAGACTTAAACACTGAGACTGTGTCTGAGTCCGAACACTAATAGGAAGACTGTTCCATAACTGTGGGGCTCTATAAGAGAAAGCTCTTCCCCCTGCTGTAGCCTTCACTATTTGAGGTACCGTCAGATAGCCTGCATCTTTTGATCTAAGTAGGCGTGGCGGATCATAGAAAACCAAAAGGTCGCTTAGATATTGTGGCACGAGACCCTTTAGTGCTATATAGGCTAATAAAAGTATTTTATAGTTAATGCGAGATTCCACTGAGAGCCAATGCAGTGTTGATAATATTGGAGTGATATGGTCGTATCTTCTAGTTAGGACTCTAGCAGCTGCATTCTGGACTAACTGGGGTTTGTTGATATTCCTACTGGAACATCCAGACAGTAAGGCATTACAGTAATCTAATCTAGAGGTGACGAATGCATGAACTAGCATTTCTGCATCATGTAGTGACAATATATTTCTTATCTTAGAAATATTTCTGAGATGAAAGAAGGCTATCCTAGAAATATTATCTACATGAGCATCAAATGATAGGCTGGAGTCAATAATCACTCCAAGGTCTTTAACTGCTCTACATGTTGAAAGAGAATGTCCATCCAGAGAAACCATGTGATCAGAAAGATTATTTATAGCTACACGTTATCCTAATAATAGTATTTCTGTTTTATCAGAATTAATTAAAAGGAAGTTAGTTAACATCCAACGTCTAATGTCCTTTACACATTCCTCAACCTTACTAAGCTTCTGTCTGTCCTCTGGCTTCGTTGAAACATACAACTGTGTATCATCAGCATAACAGTGGAAGCTAATTCTATGCTTACGAATAATTTGTCCTAGGGGTATCATATATAAAGTAAAAAGCAGTGGGCCTAAAACAGAACCCTGTGGAACTCCAAAGGTAACCTCAGTATGCCTGGAGAAGTCTTCATTTACATCTACGAACTGATAACGATCGGTCAGATAAGACCTGTGCCAGGAGAGGACTGTTCCCTTAATGCCAACAACATTTTCTAATCTATCAAGGAGAATAGTGTGATCTATAGTATCAACAGCTGCACTAAGGTCGAGTAACACAAGCAGCGAGACACAACCCTGATCAGAGGCCAGTAGTAGGTCATTTACTACTTAACTAATAACTAATAACTAATAATAACTAATAACTAATGCTGTCTCTGTGCTATGATGAAGTCTAAATCCTGACTGATACATTTCATGAATGTTATTCCTATCTAAGTACAAGCATAACTGCTTTGCTACAACCTTTTCTAAAATCTTAGAGAGGAAGGGGGGATTTGATATAGGTCTATAGCTGGACAGTTGAGAGGGGTCAAGGTCAGGTTTTTTAGTCAAGGGTTTAATAACTGCTAATTTAAGTGATTTATGTACATAGCCAGTGCTAAGGGAAGAACTGGTTATATTTAAAAGTGGTTCAATTACTCCTGGACAAATCTGTTTAAAGAAACACAAAGGTACAGGATCTAGTATGCAAGTTGATGAATTGGTTGAAGAGATTAATGTAGCTAGTTCGGTCTCTCTAAGCGGAGCAAAACACTCTAAACATTGATCTGATATTGCTACATTATTATCTAATGGGTTTGTTACAGTACTGTCCGGTTTTAATTTAATGGCCTGTATTTCACGTCTAATATTTTCAACCTTATCAATGAAAAATTTCATGAAATCTTCACTGCTACGTATGTAATGATTGAGTGTTTCTCTCTGTAGTGGTTTTATTCCTAGTTAATTTTGCTACCGTGGATATTGCAAATCATTGGATATCAAATGAAATCAATGCTGAGACAACCTGCAGACAAGTGAATTCTTCTAGTGATGTTCTTTACTTAGACAGGAAAGCTGGATGCAGTCAAGTCTTCCTCAAGGTCACTAGAGTGCTTCTATGCAGTCGTAGCCCTACTTTAGATATGCAAGCTATTCTGGATGACAGATGAGAACAAACCATCCACCTCCAGGATGCAGGACAAAAGTTGAAACTTGAGGGTCATTCAGAGCCGTACACTTAGAACTGTGCGGAAGGACCAAGGGTTGATACAGGGCACATTGGTGACTTTCACTGTCTCACCAGCCATGCAGCCTGAGAAAGTTTATAGGACTGGGGGAGCAATTGTTCATTTACTTATCAAGAATATAATCTAAATCAATTACACCTGCCTGTTCTCAACTTGAGCTCTTCTGTGCTAGGTGTCCTGCTGCACTTTAGAGAGCATTCCACAACTTTATGTCAGCAGTGACATAAAGGGAATGTTCCATCAGGTGAGACTACTCCCGGAGGACAGACCTCGCTTGCAGTTTCTGTGGCGTCACACGCAAATAGATAGTTCACCAAATGTGTACGAATGGCAAGTCCTACCATTTGGGTCAACTTGTTCCGCATGCTATGCAACATACACGCTTCAGAAACATGTCACTGATCACAGCCAATCGGGGGATGATGTTTGTGATGCTGTCGAAAAATACTTTTATGTAGATAATTGGCTACAGAGTTTCCCTTCTCCGGCAGCAGCCAAAACATTGGTTAACAAGTTGAGGGAACTGTTGATAAGTGGAAACTCTGAGTTAAGGCAATGGGCGAGCAACTTCCCAGAAGTCATGAGACACCTTCCCACCAAAATACTGTCACAAGATAGTGACCAGTGGCTTAACCAAAGCCAAACTGATCCACAAGAACCTGCTCTGGGATTATACTGGAGGTGTAAATCAGAAACATTGGTATACAAGCCCCACCTGCAGGAAGCAAGTCCCATAACTACATATACAGGAGTACATCTACATATACTGCCCTGTGGAGGTTGTTGGTGAAGTTACTGGCTGTTGTTTTGGGGTTTTTCTTCACAGCTCTCACAATTTTTCGGTCATCAGCTGTCGCTGTTGTTTTCCTTGGCTGACCAATTCTGTGTCTGTTGCTCCGTACACCAGTGGTTTCTTTCTTTAAAGGATATTCCAAATTGTTCTATTGGCTATGCCCAATGTGTCTTCAATGCCTCGGAGTGATTTTCCCTCTTTTCTCAGCTTCAAAATGGCTTGCTTTTCTCCCATGGACAGCTCTCTGATCGTCATGTTGGCTTATCCTTTTTAACAACAAATACAGTCTTCTCAGGTGAAACTGAAGGCTAAAACCAAAAGCAGATATTCAGAGCTATTTATTGTTTAAACAGTCAATCTAACAGGATACACATGGATAACAAGAAATACCTGTCAGTCCAATATTTTTGCTCACCTACAAAATGGGTAGTTTGATACAAAATGTGCTATGTTGTTTAACACATAAATACCAGGAAATAAAAGCTGAAACTCTAAACTCTTCTCATATTCATCTTTCCATCTCAAACTATCTTCAGTCTACAACAAAAACAAATGAATTGGCCTTACTGTTCAATTAGTCATGTTTACAATGTCTACAAAAATAAATGTATGTATGTATGTATGTATGTATGTATGTATGTATGTATGTATGTATATATATATATATATATATATATATATATATATATATATATATATATATATATATATATGTATGTATGTATGTATGTATGTATGTATATATATATATATATATATATATATATATATATATATATATATATATATATATATATATATATGTATGTATGTATGTATATATATATATATATATATATATATATATATATATATATATATATATATATACACACACACAGTCTTTTTTTAATCAAAACAAAGTATATTACATAAACATATCTTACCTTTTTAAAGTTTCAGTACAAAATTCTAACATGAAATCAGATGCTTCCAATCAGAGTTTGTAAATGTTTTTTTTTTGTTTTTTTTTAAATTTCACCAAGCTCTACTCAATATAACGCATCAGTGCCATTTTAGTGCAAGATAAAACACAACAGGGTGTGCGATTATTGGAAAATAATCAACAATAGAGTGGTGTCTCACGTCTAGCATTTTGTCACACTGGTTAAGAAGACCATAAAGTTGGAATGCAGTGATCCTATTTATCCATTTTCAATAAGAAACCAATATCAGAGCTCCGAGTGTCAGCAGAAACCCGATTCTGATCCGATAACAACATCCTCATAGCAGTCAAGTCTCTTTACCGGCTTCTGTTGCCATGTTCTACAAAACATCAGAGGTATGCACATCAAAGCTATAATGATAAGACAACGTGTGTCCTATTTTTACAATGCGTGATCTGTGTCACATCAGTCAACATTACACACATTGATAGCCTACTTCAGTGAATCAGATTAAAATACTGGAAACATCTGATACAAACAGCATTGCAGGGCAATATCAGACTGGATATTGATGCTCAGCATTGGAACAGTGAGTCCCTACTATATTGACCAGTGGTTCCCAAACCGCTCTTGGAGTCTCCATCACTTGCACTGTATATTTCAGTGTTTCAGCTCATGATTATACTAAGCAATACAGATTTGCTCCAGAACTGGGACTGTTCCTACATTCATACAGAATTCAGTTCCAACACATCCAGTTAATCAGGTACACTTCTTACTTGACAGAGATGTGCTGAAATAAGGTTGGATCTAATCCTGTAGGAGGATTATGGATTATACTGCCCAAAAGCAATGCTTAATTATGAAAATGGCTATCACCAAGTTAAAAGAAAAGAGAAAAATAAATAAATAAATGACCCAAAAGCAGCACTTAAAGGATTAAACTGAGACAACAACAACAACAAAAAACATTAGTGAGCTGCAATTTGGCTTTGTGTTATAAGACCTGGGCAATACAACACTTCCAATATATAATTGGACACAGGCTATTGTGCATCACACTATTCATCCTCAGTCCCACCCAACCATGCCCTTTACTGAAGTATGAGAATCTGATACCATCCATCATCATAGACAAGCTTATTTAAACATACTGTAGCTTAGATATTATTTACAAAAGTAAAAAAAAAAAAAATAGCTATAACTGTTTTCGAAAATGAGACACCACACATGATCCATCCAATGGATTTCTGATATTATTATAAGCAGGAAGCACATATCCCACTTCTTCTAATTTCTTCTAACTTCTAATTTCAATACAATGCCCATACCAGTGCTCTGTGTATTGGCCGATAACTGATATAAACACCTCACGGTAACTGAGGCCTCTCTCTAAAAGCTTCAGTGAACAAGTTACTGAATGTGAAAGAACATAAAGGACATAGCATCCTGTCAAATCTGATCTCATGCCAATGCAGCATCTCAAACTATCTTCAGTTACAATATCACAATTCCCAAACCTGAAATGGACAATATGAACTTTCTGTGACCCCAAGCCTTGGCTTTTTGGTTTCTACTCATTATTAATGGTCACGCTTGTAAATCCAGATTCAATAACCGTTTCAGAATATTTTCATGACTTCTGTTGTTTCACCGAGTCAGAGTCACACAGCGTTGTTAAGAAACTAGCAGAGGTGGTTATACAGAGAAATGTGTCCACTTTTATTGCGGAACTCCTAGTGACAGGTGTCAGGATAGTGGAAAAGTCTCATTTGTGAACCTAGTCTGGAAATCTGCTACTAGGAGTGTAACACATATGCAACTGTGACCCGATTATGTCCGTTTATAAATAAATAAATTAATTAATTAATTAATTTAAAAACATTTTAAAAACCCACCACAGGATTCATTCGCTCTTGCTGGAGACTGGAGATACACATTTGCACCTACTGTACAAGTGTTATCGGTAAACACCTGTTATTATTATAGTACAGTATCTTATGTCAGAAGGTCTTAAAGACATTTAAAACCAGTGACATGAATGGTGGCGATATTGAGAAAGAAAAGGTGCACATGCACTAATTTCCATGCTCAAGAGGCATTACGTGCTTATAAGGCATTACCCTTTTTTTGTTTGTTTTAGATCATAGCATTATGGTTAAACCATAGCAATCCTAGTAAACACAATACATCTTTAGAAGCATGACAATTAGTCAACGAATGTCTTTTCTACCTCTATGCATGTACATAATGGACATCCAATGATCATTTTTTAATTACTTAAGATTCTCCAGCTGTACATGCAAGTTTACAGCATTTCTGAATTGTGTTACAACTGGCACATGCGATCTTGCAATTGTGCCAGCATAGGGGAAATTACGTCTTCCAAAATATTTCATACCCTCCCTCCAGATAGCCTTTAAGAACACCTTTGACAAAAGAAGAACGTATTGAAATCGTTCTCACGGCTGGATCGGGAAGCTGCTTCAAGGTTGTGATGGATTTTAACAGAAAATATGGCGAGCACATCTCTCTTACACACACGAAACTGTTGCCAAACTTATTAACAAATTCAAAAAGACTGGAATTGTTGTGGACTGACTGAAACGTGGACGTCCATGAACATCCACTGATGAAGGCACAACCGACGTAGAGCTGGCAAACATAGTCCCCTACTGTATATACTGAGACTTTTGGGACACTCTGTATATTGCTTATTTTCTGCCTCTCAATCCCACATACGCATTTCATTTGAAATATTCCAAAAGCGGTTAAACGAAATGAAACAAGTTTACAGAAAGCCAGGTCAGCTCACCTTGCTCGGGACCCTGAAGCTCTCCATGGGACTCATATCCGCCATACTCTCCTGAGGGCTTTTCAAGCCCTGTTAGGAAATAAAATGAAATTAAATCAAAGTTAAATAAATGCAGATCAAATTCAAAATCAGTGGAGCATGACAGTCTAAGACTAGCTCAGTGTAATGATGCAGCATGGCACCACAACAATGAAAACATCAGACACAGAATATCAGATATATTCACAGGAATAAAGACTTGCTTTGGCCTGTATTGCTAGGTAGCTGATAAACAACCCCAAGTGAAGCTCTAGACCTAATAATAAAATTCCAAACCCATATAATACCTCATACACCTTAATGATTGAAGGATCTCATCATTCACAAGGAATAAGATGCGTTTGATCATGTCTGCATTAAGCATATTTGTTTGTTCAAGGTAACGCACGTCACAGATGTCCGTCATCAACACCCTCGTCGCCTTACTCAGCTTATAATTTAGGTTAACAGTTTAGTTACTTGTTTCGTTTGCAATAAAACACACGCCCCAAGACTATAAAGACGGATTGCCATTCTGACATGTTGGGGTTTACAGCTAGCACACAGCTTCATTGGATTGCCACCTTGCTAACTGGACTTCCGGATTTCTCACGTCTATGACTTAAAAAAAAATAAACACACAAAACAATCACGTTATTATGACTCACCTGTCGGGACATTAAAGATTTAATTTTCTGCATCTTAACGCAGTTGAACGTCAGTTGCAAAAAAAAAATAATAAATAACTACAATAAGCAGCCTTACAACAAGAATATATTTCAAACAGCGAATCAGATGTTGCTATGCCAGACAGCTGCCATGTTTCTTCTGGCCCACGTGACAGGAAGAATTCCGCGGTGCCGTATGGGATATGTAGTCGCAATTCTAATGCTTTATATTTTCTTAGCAGTAGTAGGGTTGTTGCATATCGCACAATTAGCGACAGTTTGTCTGTTAGAGCCTAGACTAATAAACTGTGGATTTTTCTTACCTTTTAAACAGTGAGTTCTCTCTGAAGGAAGAAATACAGATAGTACAGTAAAACTACTGATTGTGCCGGGTCTTTTCTGGGGAGGAAAATTAGCAATGAGTATTTGAAGTCATCCTCTCTGCGGATATAAATGATAATGAGATATGATATATTATTTCATTGTACACTTAATTTTCAAGAGATATGCTTGATTTTGTGTGCGCAAATATGAATAGTGCCCCCGGTGTTTAAATTGAGTAAGAGTACATTAGATCAGTGGTTCCCAAACTTTTCCGGGACAACGCCCACCAAATAGCATTAACATTTGACCGAGACCCCCCTTTTGCAAGGTGTCTTTAAAACACATTAAAAATACAGACTTCTGGATATATCCCCCCTTTTTTAAAATTAATAATTACATCTTACATCTTTACATTATATTACAATAGGAATTGAGTGTGAGTGTGTGTGTGTGTGTGTGTGTGTGTGTGTGTGTGGGTGTGTGTGTGTGCGCGTGCGTGTGGTTGTCTGAGAGTGAGAATTTATTTTTCACACCAAATTGTTGAGGCCCCCTGGGTGCCCCCTGGAACCCTTTGTTGGATAAATGGTATGGAAAATGGATGGATGGATGGAATAATAACAATAATATCAGTTGTTGCGCTACACAACCTGCAGATGGCAGTAATAACCAAATGTTGAAACTACTTTAAAAAGATTGTAGGTTGGGCTCCCTTCAGCACTTTTATTTGCTCCAAACATAAAGTGTTACTATTCTACATAACTTAGTTTTCCTTTACTGTGAGTTACGCATTTACTGATGACGTCATCTTTCAGCAATGAGCCAAAAGAGGAGGTTCAATATCTGAGTCATAATTGGGTCAAAAGAATGAAAGCAAAAATTCAGAAGAAACAACTGTTTGGTTTTCAATAGGCTATATGTGTTTAATAATACATATATGCATGTAGCATTAGGGTATTCATGAAACCAGGAAATAAGGAAGTCAGGTTAACCCCAACAAAACATGCCTATGTCAAACAGCAGGTCTAATACCTACAACTTCATATAAAAATATATATGTATGTATTATGTAATTAATTAAACTGCCTCTATGATTTACCAAAATATAACATGTAAAACCAAGAGCCTTTGTTTAAGCTATTTACATTTTTGTTTTTACAGGTCTAAATATAAAAATATGGTGATTTCAAGATGTTATGCATAAGTCATGTTGAACATGGCACCCACCAAACATACAGATGTGGCATCACTTTCTATGAAGCCAATAAAATCATTATAATGCTGCTTATAATACGTTGTAAGTTATTAACGATTTATAATGAGCCTTTATATAAACTATAATAATGGCTGATAAAGCTCTAATAATATGCTATAAATAATCCCTTGATAACCCTACAAGCGCAACAGCGCCCCCAGTGGTTGTAAGAAAATACACAGAATGGTATGAAGAAGCGAGGCTGGTGATGGTCTGGTTCATGCAGCCTATCAGTGCCAGTCATGTGAGATGATTACACAGAGTGAAACGTCCCCTAGGTGTGATCTACATTTGGGCTGATATATTTCAGGTCATGTCACTGACACACCCATATCACGACAGTGACTAAGAAACAAAGAATAATGAACATGAACAAGTAGAAAATTACAGATCATAAAAACACTTAAAAAATAGAAATCATGAATTCAGTTTCCTGTCTAAGTGTGTGTGTGTGTAATAGTTTGCCCCACATAATTCTTATTGTCATCATAGAGACCTTGTGATATAATGCATTTCTCAGCCCTAATAGTTTCATTGTTGCTTTTGTAAGTAACTATCACAATCAGCCGTCATTGATAATGAGAAAACGCTTATGAAACTAAACAGTAAATATCATGTTTTTGTAAAAATATATGCCTTTGTCTTATTCATTTTGCCCTATGGGTATGCAAACTTTTGCACTTCAGTGTACTCACTTCAGCAATCATATGAAAAAACAGTGACTGGCAGTGTCACTTGGATTTATCTGTTTGCCTGTTGGTTGTTTTTTTTTCCCTGTTAAAGACAGTTATTGTGAACGAAACCTCCCCTTTTCACAGACACTCCAGGAAGCGCTTACACTAAACACACTCTTGGAAACAGTGACATGCTGGCATATTCATGTGAAAATGAGCCTTTATAACGACATATAGTTCCAGATGACCGTATAAAATGTGATTTTAAAAATGATATATATAAAATTATAGTTCCTCATAAAATTTTATTTATTTATTTATTTATTTGCACAGCTGAGGTTTGGTAAGTTTTCAAATTTACTGTCGGTTGGAAGGTTGCATTTAAGCATTGGATCATTGGATGGTGGTTTAGAGTATCTTGTGAATTTATAAATCCAGATTGCCTCTGCTAGGAGGTTAATATTTGCCCATATTTTAACTAGATAATTGGCACAAAAATAGAGATCAAAACAAAAGAGAAATGTGTTAGAAAACACAAAAATTGGTGTTGTTGCAAATTATGACCAAATTCAATCTGTGGATTTGATGGATGAGGGTCCAAGATCTTCTACTGACTACTATGACTTCACTAAATATTAATTGTGCAGATGCTAATAAATAGCAGTGTGTTTCATGCTTATAAAACTGTATGGTGTTTTAAAAAATAAATATACCACATCCTCATATACTTAAGTAAAAAATATTACTTATTACATGTTATTCATTTTTGCTCATTATCCTGAAGGATGCCAATAATACTGACGGTGATTTAGTATCAATAACACTTTACAATACTGTTCTAAAACTCATATGTACACTAGAGGGCCAAAGAAAATGTTGGACACCTGACCATCAAACCTATATGTGCTTTTTGAACATCCCATTCCAGGTTCTGTCCTACGTTTGCTGTTTTAATATCCTCCAATCGTCTGGGAAGGCTTTCATACTAGATTTTGGAGCGTGGCTGTGAGGTTTTGTGATCATTCAGCCACAAGAGCGTTAGTGAGGTCAGGCACTGATGTTGGGTGAGGAGGTCTAGGGTGCAGTCCGTTGAGGTCAGAGCACTCTGCAGGACACACAAACCATGTCTTCATGGACTTCGCTTTGTGCACATGGGCATTGTCATATTGGAACAGGTTTGTGCCTGTTCTTCCACCTAAGGAAAATGTTAATGCTACAGCATATAAAAACATCCTATACAATTGTCTGCTTCAAACTTTGTGACAGCAGTTTCGAGAAGGCCTACATATGGTTGTGACGGTCAAGTGTCTACAAACTTTTGGCCATATAGTGTATATATATGTAGGCTCTAATCAGAAATGAATAAGTACTACTATATTAACACTTAATTACAGAGTCTAGCTGCCTTCCCTATACTGAAGATCTAATAGCTACATGGTTGCCATGAGTGATTGAACAGTATTATAAAGTGTTAATAAAAAGTCCTATTGAAGTTTAAATGGTCAAGATAATCAGAAGACAGTGAATTCTTACACAGCAATGAAGAAAACAATCGATGTTGTTTATGGAGTGAATTATTTTGTAAAAGTAGATAATAGTGCTTTAGTTCCTGGTTAATAAAGGCAGTGACAGCGCTGCTGATTTCCCTGTCAAATGAGGGAGTGGTTGGAGCAGCAGATAGTTGTTGCTGTAATTCCTCTGCTCCTCCTGCAAAGCACACAGTGAACAGATGGTCTCCCACCATAAAGCCTGCTCACACATACACATTATGCATTTAGTAGCAGTATTATGACTCAGCTCTACTAAAACAGCCATGTATACCGAAGGGCCTTTTAGTTGTCAGGCTTATCAGTGCAACATATGCAGTGATAATAAATGAAATGAAAGTAAATGGGATCTGTTCTAAGTTGATCACTTGCCCTAGAAACATAAGCATCAGAAACAATAGGATTCAGCAGTTACCCTGCACTCTTGCACAGCCTCGGCATCCATGAGCTATGTTGAAATTAGCTTGATTAGGTGTCTTAGATATAAAGTCATTTTATGTCAAATGCTTCTGGCTTTATTTTGTTAGAATAAACGGCATGGCTCAAGGGAAGAGCTCAGCTGGAGTCATGTCCAAAACCTTCTGTCACTTCTTTTGTCCAGACTGCTGACATAGCAGACATGACCCGAGGACAAACTAGACATAATACAATAAATAAGGAATAAAACATAACTGATAACAGCATGCCTCAAAATGTATTATTCCTCTTATACATATAGCTCAGCTATTTTTTTATTAATTAAAGTAAAATAGATTTTTTGCATTTATAGTTTGGTTTAATGCTATGGGACTTCGTGTAAGTTCCTGTTATCACTTACATTTTACAGCAGCTATAAACAGGTGTTCTCTCGCCAGCCTCTCATTTTTTTTCTCTCCCTTTAAATTAATAAGAAAAGCAAAAAATTGCAACTTGTCACCATACAAACCCCCAGAGCTGCTGTTACAGAAAAATATTCAACACTTTCTGACCAATCAGAATTAAGCATTCAACAGTTCAATGGAATAAACCAACATGCAGTTGATATAAATCTTTATTTTCAAAATAAAGAGGGTTTTTTCCTCATAAACTGTGAATATTTGCAACAAATTGCATCTGCAATGTAATATACAGAGCATCTCTGAATTTTATGACATATACAATAGATAAAATGTCACTGCAATGTGCAAAAATACAGTATTAGAATAAAAAAAAAACTTGCATATATTTACATGCATGACAGATGGAGCAGTGGCTAGTCTGCATTTGATATTGCTGTATAAATATATAAATACTCTCAGGTATCAGTTAAGATGGTAAAGTATAAACAGATATCGAAATCACATCATAATTATTGCAAAGCTTTTCAGAGTTCCAGTAATACCACTAAAGCTGAATGTCAATGAAAAGAAAATAACAGTAACAAAACCAAGAAAAGCTATATACAAATCTGAGGACCCTGGTGAAATATGCTGTAAATAAACATCTAAAAAATATCACCTTTATGTATCATTGGATTATGGTTATGATTCCCACTTCACTAAGGGTTTTATATTATAAAATGTTAAACAAATAAAACCATATTGAAGTGATGGTAGGAAGAAATAGAGAAAGGATGGCAATTGACCAGCATCGCCAGTGCTTTTTTTTTTTTTTTTTTTGAGTGGGGTTTGGGTTTTTTTTAGTCTTTGCAGAAACACTTCTTCCCTAAATCCTGCTTGTTTCCATTGAACCTGACGATCACTTCAGCAGACTCAGTGTTGGAGTTTCAGGAACATGTTTGATGACATCATAGATGGTATGCAAATCTCGGGCTGAATCGAGCCGTGTCAGAGATCTGCAGGATGCCTGGGGAAAATGAAGGGAACATTACCGAACGACAACTTAAACTAGGAGTGTAACACAATTCTACTATCTCTATCAGTATCTGTCTGTATCTGTATCTTCTTAGGGTTCCATATAGCAGTCCCTTCAGGATTTTGTGATTTTGCAATCAGAGAAATGAACGCAAAATCAGGCAAACTCTACAATATTCAGAGGAGCTTGCAATAGTTCTAAATTACCACAGATTTTCTGCAGATTTGGACCAAGGCTCGCCATGTGACATCATCACAAAGCACATTCAGACAAAGCCAAAGGTCTCATTTACCAACAAACATCACTATGGAAGACCATTCAAAACAATTTTGTGCAATTGCAATTTCACAAATTCAATTAGTTTTCTTCAAAAAAGCACTAAATTGCACTAAGTTGCATCGTAATTTAAAAAAGCCTCAGCAAAATCACAAAAAAAAGCTCCACAAAATCTTGTAAGGACTAAAATATCTGTATCTGTATTGGGATTTTAACCCAAAATGGACATGGATTAAACTGGTAGGGGTTTTTTCTTTCTTTTTGGTAAAACATCAGAAAAAAAATCTGGAGGTAGACATGTGAGCACTGTGAGCAAACACAGCTACATCACTCAAGTTAACAATTGGGCTGAACTACAGATGTTTTTTCACAGAATGTTTTTTAATCCTTTAATACAATTTTTATTTGTTTATTTTTTATTATTATTTTTTTTTTATCCTGCGGGATCCCAGTACCAATGCACTCTAAAATCAAATGCCCTGTTAAACTTTCTGGCAAGTTTCTTTTTAAAAAAAGTAGTGCACCTTCTATTCATTTCTGTATTTGTATCTGCTTAGAACACATTATCTGTTCATTATGAATAATGTATTTGTATTTGGTTACATCCCTAACCAAATCGAAACAGATAGAACAGATCACTAACCTGCCTGGACTCCATTTTCCCAGGTATGGAAACGAATTCATAGATGCCAAAATCTTCAGTGGCATCCTCATGGCCTAGCAAAAGAGAATAGTAAGGATAATAATTCACAGATGACCTACATGTATGAAATACTGTAAGGGATCAAACAAGAGTCACTAAACCTGAAAGAGATTTTGGATTAGAATTTATTTAAAGTAGAAAAAGAGAAATTAGTTGCATATTGAATAGCTATTGCTATTCAATAGCAATAGCTATTGAATAATCCATGACCATTACTTACAGAATTTTTTTTGCTTTAAGGTGAGCAACTATATACCAGCTTGAGACTTTGGGGATTAATTGTAGTGTTAGTATCTCGCTAAATATTCATTTTCCTGTTAAAAAAAAAAAAATTTAGTTTTTGTTGCATATGTTTTGACATTTGTCTACATTTTGTCAGTTTGTTATCATTTTAAGGTTATTATATGTTAAAAATAAAATAAAATAATAATAGTAGTAGTAGTAGTAGTAATAATAATAATAATAATAATAATAATAATAATAATAATAATGTGCTGTTGTTAGTATTATTAATTAGTAATAATAATATGTATAATATTATTATTAATATTATTGTTGTTGTTTTTGTAATGGCTTGTTTTCAGTCAAATTGTTGTTATTTCTATTATTGTTATTTTATTATTTATGGAATAGTTGTTATTATTATTACTGTTGCTATTATTGTTGTTTGCAATAAATATTATTACCTTGTCTCTTTAGCTGTATTGCATCTTAGACCTCTCAATATAAACTACCTGTGTATTCACTCCCTATTTACATGTCAATTTACTGCTTTCACTTTGTGTCACAAAACAAGCTCGCTGCTTCCTCAGCACACCACAAGCACCAGTATTAATTCAATCTGTAACTGACATCGAAACTTATGTCTTCATGCTTCCTCTAATATTTATGGCTTACAGTATACCCTGTAATTATGGTTAATAGTCATAGCTGAAGCTGATAAAATGATTTCAATATGTCTGTGTGACCAGCAGCTATGTACACAGCACTGCTTAACAACACACACTTGTTGCATTAGTGAATAAACCATGCAGGGTGCTTACCTGAGCGATGTAGACCTTTCTGTTCTGGGATAGGCCTAAAGGGGGCGGGGCCAAAACAGATATCATTTAACCACAGAGTAATAAAGTAAATACGTCCCTCTGTAAATATTGAATCAAGTCTCAGTTTTCTTACCTGCTGTAGATTTTCATGAACACTGTAGAAGGGGAAAATATATAATTAGAGATGATATCATAGCCATGTGAGGACACATCAGAACTTCCCCATCTCATGAACTAGAGCTGATTTGCATAAAACCTGTATGCCTAAACCTACTCATAGCTGCAGTCAAATTACGGAATAATTTGTTATTTGCTTAAACTCAAATCCCAGAACAGCTTGGCTGGATGAGACTTTCTCTAAACACTTAGTGACGGACTTGTGTATGCGCACCCAGAAAAGCACACACACACACACACACAACACACAACACACACACACACAACACACACAACACAAGCTGGGTGTACCTCTTTTCGGATGGCAGGACTTCCTGAAGAGCACAATTAACATGCAGACAATAATTAGTAACGAGAAGATGGTGATGGCAGCTAAAGACGACACTGCAGTTTCTTCCTGGACAAGATTTTCTCTGCCTGGAAAGAGATTTCTGTTTTTTAAATGATTCTACATTATTTATTAGGCTATAGTTTCTAAAAATAAAAATAAATAAAAAAAATATATAATTATTCAATAATTGATTAATATCAGTGTGGTTTGTGGTGTCGGAATAAAAGTCTCTTAGTCTCTAAATCCCACTTTACCCAGAGAGCTCTACCCAGGACAAATATGCATAATTACTTGTAATAGGAGTGAAACTGAATCTGCACTAACTTTTGATTTCTAATAGCTGTGAAATTTAAAGCTGAGTTTAGCTGGAAAACTGGAAATTTGGATGTTGTTAAAAAAAACAACAGCAGGCTCATGGAACAGCTGTCAGCCTCTATTTACTTTCCATGCAACGCATATTTCTCATAATGTATTGTGATATGTGCCTAGCAACTGGGAAAAAAAAGGTGGTCTTTGTTAAACATACAGCATGCTTATCAGATGTTCCCTGCCAAATCATTATAATCATTAGACATGCTGAGCCATGGCTGGGAAATATCTCTCCATACAAAGTCAAACAATATCCTGATAAATATCCAAATAAATATCATCATTATTACCTTTGCCAAGATTGGCTACCACAAGTGTGAATTGAGTCTCATCCTGTTTATTGGTTACGTTGTTAAAAGCCCTGCACAAGAACTTTGTGGCGTGGCCCAGAGTGAGAGACGCCACCTCAAAGCGAGGGCCGGTCTTGAGCACTTCTGTGCTGTTGTCATGTCCAGAAATCCACACACAGGTGTTGGGAGGGTTCGAGTCGGCCACGCAGTCGAAAGATACCATCTCGCCCTGATTTACAGTGAACACCTCACCAGTTTTCAGACCCTGTTCACAGCTCACTTCCAGGTTGTAGGGGCCATCTAACAGGGGGAAATGCTCATTAACATTAATCGTTAACAGTTCACATTAACATTCCCTCAACTTACAGTGCTTACTGTATTAATTAACACTGATAAACTATGAACTTTAGCATTAATACACCTGAAATAAGGTTAACACTTGTATTAATGAGTATGCAAGGAGTATTTTTTTATATCACATTCCATAACCTGACCTGAATATGCTATTTTGAAAGAAAGCCACAATAACACAATGCAATAAAGTAAATATTAATGTGGATCAGTACTAATGTGTACTACTGCACAGATGTAATATAACCACACAACCTGTCACTGCAGTGTAAACATTAGTTGGTTCTCATGCAACAAGAGGAACTTACTAGACACAACCCATAATGATTTACTAGAGAATTTGACTGAAGATGATATACAGTTTGAGGGAAATGGAGGTAGTGGGAGTGAATCTAACAATATAGTGTAGGATGTAAAAGAGGAAACAGAAAAGTGGAACACTCACAGAACACATTGAGCTCCATGACTTTACTTCGGTAATGGCTGATGGGGTTACTGACTGCACAACTGTACGCGCCAATATCCTCCTTCTTCACCGGGCTAATGTACAGGGTGCTGTTGTTCTGCAAGAAGACATGACGTGTGCTTGGGTTGACTGGACGGTTGTTTCTAAACCACTCAAATTGTGGCTTAGTTCCTTTCTCCACGGTGCAGGTCAGGGTAACATTGTTCTGGTCTTCCACAAGCGTTCCTTTGGAGCTTTTCTCAACCACAGGGATGGAAAGAGGCACTGGAGAATACAAGTACAGTAGAACTCAGTCGAAAAGGAGCTACATTAGGAACAGGGCCAGGTTGTATAAAAACCTAAAGTAAACTTAAAGGAAAAATACACTTTGGATGTAATGATGTGGTCTTCACTGACGTCCAAGATTTATTTTGCAATGATCTTTCTGTTTACTTAAAATCTCTTTTATCTACATGTTGGTGTATTTTCCTTTTGGTTAACCATCTCCTACATTACCCACAATGCCATTTGACTGCCTACTGATAGTAGTGTCAGTGAGCTTGAACCCTCTCTTCGACTCTACCTAAAGAGAGCGATGCAGCAGTGCTTTAGTCCTTTAATCTGTCTAACTCTTTCACTTCCTCATCTGAACATTCTGCTCAAACAGATAAAGTACCAAAGTTTGAACTTTCATTCTAATACCGCCATAAACACCATCTGAAATTGCTGACTCATCTTATTTCTGAAATTGCTGACTCTTCTTGTTCATTAAACACCATTATAGCTGAGCAAGCAATGTCCATCTGTGATGTCGCTATTGCACACAGCTTTTGATTTCTAATAGGAATTATGAAAATACAGTATCAACCAACAAATCAGTAGCTGAATCAGTGAGCACATCACAATATTTCAATATTATTTATTTATTTTTTTATGTTTTTCATGGTGGACTTTTCACTTAAGGATTTTGTGTTAGGTAAGAGAACGTCTTGATGGTCTTGCGTAAAAGTTGCTCTCTGAAATGCTCAGGGATTTATTTCAGTGACTGGATTGTTGTAGTAAAATTCCATTCCATTAATAGAAATGAAGCAACAATTACAAGCAATTACTGGTTCATGGAAAATAAGAGAACAAAACCACAGTGTTTTGCTGGAACAATATTCTAAATAGCAAATCTAATTCTGCACCAAGAAAGAAAATGTGTAAGCAAAGATTCAAGGGTACTTATTAGAAGTAGTTATATACTTTCGTATATTTATACACAATTTTGTTATTATTGCTTCCAAACATGTATATTCAAGGAAGCTGACTCTCAGAGCACATACATATATTAAAGAAAGAGTTTGTCATTTTTTGAGCTTCCTAGGTAAAAACACAGAATTTGTCCCTTTTCTCCACAACCAAAAACCCCCTATGTTGTATTTCCCAGAAAAGGAGCTGAGCAGGTCTGTCTGTTCCTGCTAAGGGGTGGAGCTAACTATCCTGGGCGAGAAAATTGTAAACAGAACCCTAAAATGAAGAAAGCTGCGAGATCAATTGTACTGCAGTACTGCAAATCACAGTTCTTCTAAAGTATGCTTGAAGCTGTATGATTTCTACAAGTCTCTGAACATTTGAAACATTACAAACGGCACCTTTAAAAGATGATCATTTTTGAAGGAAGTTGGCACAACAAGCACATTCATTCAAAGACACTCATTCTGAAGGAAGCTATAAACACAAAAGGATGCTTCTTTTTTTTTTTTTTACAGAAAAAATGTTAGGGAACCTTTTGTGCTATTATGAAAAAAAGCAAATTACACGACACTCCATAACAAGTCCTAGCTAGTACCAGTGAACTAAGTAATCTAGCTTGCTGTCTAGATTAGACTGATTATTATCAGTAATAAAGATGAAAATTAGATTGGTTTGTCTATGATGAGGAGGTTGTTCGTAGCTCTGGAGGCAGAAAATCGAGCAAGTTTGAGCTGCTTGTGAGATTTGACTGTAAGCAGCCACAATTAAAGTGAGACATCACATCACCTACCAATGAATGCCCAAAAACAGGTAAGTTATAATGAAGTTATAATTATAGTATAATGAAAGTATAATTATAGTATGTTATATTGCAATATTGGCAATTAAACATTTTCAATTGACCATTTCATAAAATTCTGTATATTCAGTAACTAACAAGACAAATATTTCACCTGCACTATGTCCTCCATTTTGGTTTTTCAACCAATCATTTGTGACCTGATTGGTTGTGAGGTAAAGAAAAAAAAAGAGGCAATTCATATTACTTGGTGCTTCACTGTAAAGTTGAACTATTTCAACTTTTGAAGCTCTCTACCATGATAAAAAGAAAACAAAAGAAAAACCCAGCTCACTTCCCATAGGAGTACATATAAAATAGGAACTGAAGGTTGAGAAAAAAATGCCATAACCATATCAGAGGAGTCAAACCATTCTTACCGTTCACTGTAATCCTCACATTCCTGATAATAGTCTCAGATTCATTATGACCAGTGTGGAATATGTTGAACTCTAGCTGGTAGTCTCCATCATCTGCTTCATCCAAACACGTAAAGCTCAGAGAGATGTTGGCCGGAGTGATGCGCGTCACTGTTTCCTTCAGGCGCATGTTATGGATCACTCCATTGTTATCGAACATAACCATAAGAATGCGTTTAGGGCTCATCTGAAACCAGGAGCCCTGGAACTGCACTCCTTCTTCAGTAAAATGTTTTTCCACGGCGACATAGAGCGGCTTGCCAATTATCCCATTCACGACGGAAGGCACAGAAATAAGCTCTGTGTTAGCACCTTTGAGACAGAAACAAAAACACGTCATATGTGTGAAACCCCAGCCAAGATTATTATGCTGACAGCGACCACACCTACAAGTGTTATTGCAGACTTGCACCAGGAAAAACAAAATGTGCCATTATAAATCTCAAAGATAATGACTCAAATATTGTTTTTCTTTATGATAATCCAATCTGTACTTTTTAACTTATTGATCTTTAAAACACCCAATCACATTAATTAATCCCTACATGGACAGCCTAAACATCAATGAGATTACTGAGGACGGTACCACTTAAAAACCATGAAGATGGCTTTAGGACTGGAATTCCCACCAAAAGTTTTGCCCTCAATTCTTTCTCAGTGAACAGTTGATAACTTGAACAAAACAGACTTCATG